>NC_048895.1:26591212-26694353 GCF_011077185.1 Oxyura jamaicensis
GACCTGCGAAGGGAAGTGAAGGTACCCAGGCAGGTACCTCCCTCCAATATTGGCCAATGTTCTCGGGTACCTAGCCTGAAGGGGTCTGCGGGCCGAATCCACAAGTCACGCTCTCTCTAGGAGAGGCCAAAACTTTTCACAACGTATGCCTGGGAGGAGGAACGGGTAGCTATTGGGCATGCACAAGATTCTTAATTTGCCCATAATTTTGGTCGCTAAAGCACAAGTGGTAACGGCCATTAATGGGACACAGGAAGTTCCGCAGCAATATACTTTTTCATAGTAAGGGTGATGGAGCACTGGAACAGGTTGCCCAGGGAGCAAGCCACAAGCGCATATGTAACAAGTAGCAAGAGTATAGCACCTGGAGATATTCAGTGACATGGACAGACAGCAGTATACAGCTGTCTACAGCAAACGAGGAAAAAAGTCCCTAGGCCAGAAGCATGTTACAAAAGCTATCCTTTCCTCCACAAAATGTAGGGAATCTTCCATGAACTTGGATGCCAAAGATGAGACCCCTTTCTGAGGAACTGCTGTGGGCACTGGTGCTGAGAATCGTGCATTGTACAAGAATCTTTCTAAGAGAAACTCAAATCAAGGCTCAGACGAGCACCTCTACCAGTAGACTTTATACTCAACTGGTAGATTTGGCACAGGGAGAGAGATGGAAAGAACACTGTATTGTTCTTCCAAAAAGAAAAGCTTGATGACTTTTTGGCGTTTAAAAATACTTTATTGGTAAGAAAACAGGACTGCAGCATGAGAGTTTTGCCCCTTTAGAAGGCATTTTACTTCGATTTCTAGCTTTGTTCGAAGATAATGGATATTGATAGCATTGAAGTGCTTTAAGAATTTCAGCCACACATCAGACTTCTCTAGTCACAGTTCGTCATGCTACACTTGGCCTTGAGACTCCTTTGGCAGGAATACCAGAGAAGTCTGTACTCTCATTGTTATTATTTGCGCTAACAAGAAAATTATTTTAAATAGAGGGGAACACTGTATTCTGCTGCATCGTTGCAGAAGCTTAAGGTATTAAAATTTGAATGTACTACCTGGCTTGACTAATCCGGCAGCCACACACCAGTGACCTCATCCATCCCCTCGTTTTCCCAGAGCAATTCTTCACCTCTACGCGAAAATATGACTCGGGCACTTTGTTGCAACTACAAACACACGTATTTCTGAACAACTACATTATGTTTTACTTCTGCTCTTTTCATTTGTACAGCTGACACATTTAATTCAGGTAACAGCTGCTGCTAAGCATACCACTGATTCAGCTACCCTGGAGGGCTACTAAAAACAAAACCGAGTTGCCTGCATCCAAACAGTACTTAGGATGTGTGTCAAAGCATAAGAATATGCATACTCTAGGATCCTTTTTAATCCTTCATTATAATAATACCAGTAAGATATAGATGTAGTCTGGAATCTATTAAGCACGGAGTCTAATCCCGCAATAATACTAAACAGAAGACTAAGTAAAGAGAGGTAAAGGAAATTAACAGATATCCCACTCTGAGTTACTGTCATGGCAACACTGAACAGCATCAGGGAACTAAAATAAAGAACAAAATTCAGTATGTAAAAAACTACCTCTTAAGAACCTGGCCTTTTATTTACATTCATGGAGCACTTTGTATGAGACACCAGTGCATGTATCCTAGTGCATGTATCTAGGATACACTTCATGTATCCTTTAACTGCTTAGAAACCATTAACATTTGCATTCTGATCATTGCCACAGAGATGTAAGAGAAACAGCCCAGCACAGAAGGGCATGAGAAGACATTCTGTTTTTCTTTTAGTGGGAAAGGAAACAGTAATATTCACAGCCATCTCAAACTCATTTATTCACAGTTCTTTAAAACATGCAGTCCTGCAGACACACACCACTCAATCAACAGGCTCATGGCAGAAAGATGAAAAAAGGGGGGGAAAAATCTGTTGCCAGAATTAAATTATGTGGAAAAGTAATGGGCATAAATAAATAAATAAAATAAAGAATTAAGCCAGAACAAATGTGGAAAGCATTCCTGTCTTCTACCGGGAAACAAGTTTTCCTGCATTTAGACAAGAAAGTCTAGTAAAGTCTATTTTATACCAAAGGAAATCCCCATTGCAAATATACTAAACTAGGGTGACAGATCAAATCAAGCACCTACAAGATCATTAAACTCTAGTAGGTAGTACATACATAACATTTACAAAGCCTGTGCAGTAACAAACTTCCACCTGTATAACTTATGTAAAACAAACAACAATTACAAGGAGAAATATGTTTTCAAAAACATTTAGATAGTCTATGCTGCAGCCTCCAAAAGGTTAAAAATATTGATATATAACAATTATACAGGATACACAATTGTTTGCGTACTATATATAAGCAACATGTGGACTAAGAACATCACCCAGTGTTTCTGGGAATATTTAATCAAATTAACGTTGGCATTGACGGGAACATAAGCAATATTTCCATGATGTGGAACACATTTTGTATTCCACATGTAAGAAAAGTGAGCTTGCAAAGCTGTGTTTTTTCACTACTAGTTTCCAATTTTACTTAAACAAACAAATAAAGCAAAAACTCGAAATCCCTGAATCTGAGATGACCTTGATTGAATCTGAATCTTCACATTGTGTGCATCTCTGGTTACGTTCAATTTCTGAACATGTCTCTGCAGGTTTTGTTTCAGGTCAGATCTCAACCCTGAATAGTTCTATTTCCCAGAACCTGTCTGGTTATGGACAGGAATCCATAATTTCACCTGATCTCCACATCTGTTAGGAGAATACAGTGAGATTTTAATGTCATGAAATCTGTCCTTAAAGCCTATTCCTGATTCAGCTTTCCAGCCAAACCTAACTTAAAACACCACCTTTGTTTGCCTTTGTGCTATCTCTGATGAATACATAAAACAGGACTCAGAAATTAAATTTCAAGGAGAACATTAGTTCTTTTAAATACTGAAGAAATCAGTGGACCTCAGGAAGCCTGGTTTTAACACCATGTGCACATGGGATTTAGAGAAGAGATGTGGGAGCCTGTTCAGTTATACTAATATGGTTTCATGGCTTCGGTACAATTTAGCTTGGACTACATTATACAGACCCATTGTAGACTTCACATTTTAAACTTATTGAATGTACCAAAAGAAAATGTGGGGAAGTTCAGGGCGTTGAAATCTGAGAATGTTTTCCATTTTCCCCAGTTTCTTATGTTCCGTCAGCCTATGAATTTAACATGCAATAATAATTTCTTGCTCCAAGGGCACCTCAGCAATAGTTGTCTAGATTTAGACTGGAATCAGCCTATATAAGATATGACAAAGAGAAATATTTGGAAAGTATTAGAGCAAAGTAATATACAAGTAAGCGGATAAAAAATTAAATATCAACTTGCATTACGGTAGCTCAAAAAAGAAGTAATTGTGTTTTTGACTTGTGTTTACAAAAGCAATGAATTTGGAAATTCTTTGTGTAAATCTGTAGCGAAGGTACATTAAAAAATTGCGTTTAGCTCTGGCATCTCAATATCAGAAAGACGGTGGTAAAGAAGGGTAAATTTTCAAAAGAGGATTAAAAAGGAGGGTAAGATGGCAATTGCTGGAAATCCTTTTTATGTAAGGGTTGTTTGGATGAATCATTACTAGCCAGAAGTATGGCAACTCTATGTATTTGAGCACATAAGCAGAAGAGAATAAGAACCAGATGATTTTTAAGGTCCCTTCCAACCCAAGCCATTCTATGATTCTATAAATAAGTGAAGACTTCCAAGACTTTATGTTTGTAGGATTTTATGTTTGTAGGAGCAGATCCCCTGTTTAAATAGTGCTAATGCTGTTTAAATAAGAGGACATCAGACCAGGCCTTTGTCCATATCATACTGCAAAGTCCTGCTTCCCAGGCCCTGCTTGCATAGAACTGCCACAAACTTGAATCTTTGCCCCCGGCCCCCCCCCCTCCCCCAGCACCCCTCCAATAAATGATTGTTCATTATTTATGTATTTAACAGAAGCATAATGACAGACTTTATTCTGGACTCTATTCTAAGCCAAAGTGCCCCTGTAACCGTGAAGGTGCAAGAATTTTATTACTTGGCTTAATTTTTCATTTCCATGCTTTGTTAATGTGTTACAAATACAACAAATATATATATTCACTTCAGTGAGCACTTCCTAAAAAATGTTTTATTAAATTCACAAAACTTAAAACTTGAAAAGTTAAGTCATGAATTGCAAACCTATGCACAATTTGTATACCGCTAAAAAGGAATTTTCTCTGTCAGGTATCACACACAAACCTCTGTTATGAACAGTTGCACCTAAGAGGTGCAAAATGTATACAGAGCTGCACATAAAACCACCACTTTAAAATAAATCCTGACACAAGAGCATAGCTTATGCCAGGTTTTATCTGCAGGGGATTTTTCATGTGTATACCTGCACAAATTTCATGCATGCAAGAGACACAGACAATACTTAGAATTTACAAGTAAAAATTTTATGTGCAAGGCATTCAGCACATCATTACCAAGTCTTGCTATATACATTTTCACAATGTATATTTTCACATCAATGGCACAAAACGCAAAATTCAGACTCATAAACTTTTAATGCATTGCAACCATTAACAGGACACTGCTTTAGTAAATTTTGTGCCTATATGAAGACAACAATTTTTTATTGTTATTATTAATTAATATAGTCTGGTGCACAATTAAGATTTAAATTCAGATTTAACATAGTACAATGCTTCATTTTAAGTGTCATACAAGTTCTGATCTTGTCCAAAGTTTGCTCAGAGAGAGAACTGCAGATAGTTCCTTCTAGGTGGCATTTATCCATTGTAATAAATAAGCACTTGAAAATTAGTCATGAATTTCTGTTTCATTCTGTTCAAACAATTTAAGTCTAAGAGCTGAAATTGCTATGGTTTTAATAAAATTATAAACAAAGTAATTTACAGAGAGGCAGTTTGTTTTTGTCTTTGACCGGCACCTTATCTTTAAGGTGATCATACTCTGCACTGCAATACTTAGCTAGCTGATGATTCCAGGTAAAACAAAAGAAGACAGAACATCTTTACTAATAATCACAGTAAAAAACAAGCTGCGTTAAATCAAAATTTTGTATGTAATCCTATATTAAGGCAGCTCCTTCAAGCATTTACCAATACATGACAATATATGCAGCCCAAACTATACAAAATCAGCTAGTGTCAGAGGTGGAGCTGAAGGAAAGAACTTCATTTTTTTTTTTTTTTTTTTTTGGTCTCATGACATTAGGCATGTTTGCACTGAAAAACAAAGAAGTTAGGGAGTATTTACGTGCAAATAATGTTTCACAAAAGTTACTGGATCTTTCCAGGAAAGCTGAAGAGTTAGAGGTTGTTACACATCTTCACTGGCAGAAGAAAGATCTGACTGGGGCAAATGCAGCAATTTGTCATTTATACAATGCCTTTAGGCCATCACAGCTTCACATTAGCAGGACACCAACAACACAATCACTCTGCATTGCAGTGAAGGGCATTACCATTGTGAACACTTCTAAGGAGAGAATTTTATGAAGGTAACTGAGCCCTAATAAAGAGAATCATATTGTATATTTTTATCAGTAACAACAACGAATCTACCTTGATCTTACTTAGTAATACATTTCAAATACTTAATAACAGATCCTACAGAACATTGGAAGGACATGAGTCAGTATCTCCTTGTGCACAAATATTTCTAGCAGTTGCAGGATGACTGCTTCTGCAGTGAAATAAATTTTATAGACATGGAAAAAAAAAAAAAAAGGATTACTTCCTTCACTATAAACACAGAAATGCAAACAAAAAGAGCGCACCCCTAACAAATCTTACTTGGCTGAAGATAATTTGCCAAGAGGTAATTTATATATATATATATATATATTTTACATAACATTACACAGTATTATCCAATTAAAAATATAATGTACTATGAATTCTACTGATAGAAGTTACTAAAATTAATAATGTTTAATCACTGCTCAATAGCAGAAACTGTTTTAAAATCCATTTTCGAAGTAAGATTACACCAATGTTTGGTTGAAAGAAGCTAAAACAAAAGGAGACTGGAAATACAGTGTTTTGCCTTGAGGTAGGAAAATATTTATTACTGAGATGATGCTGTTTCTAAATCCCTGAGCTAGATAACCTTAAACTAGAGGGGGAAGGTTGAAGGGCACTTTGAAGAAAAGTTAAGATTTACCTCACCTCTTTTATTTGGGAATCTAACAGAGCTCTCTGTGGATACCTACTTAAAGAAAGAATGCATTAAACCATTATCCTTTTAGCTGTCTATACAAGTGCAAGAGAGGTGTTTCATCAACTGCTTCAAAAAGAGCAGCATAAATTCACTGTACATAAAAATTGCAAAGAAAATGCTGAGGAGTTGCAAAGACAGGCTTGGAAACAAGTTATGACAAAATAAAGGCTCCTTAAGTGATTTTAATAATCTACCTAGGATCCTATAATGTAACAGACTTACTTCTCCGTATGCCTCTGCCTTCTTTAGCAGTTCTCAGAAAAGATGAGCCTTTGTCCCAGCTTAATGGCATCACTGAAATGCTTCCATAACTGATGAAGTCCCCAGTTCAGGTAAATCTTCTTGATGTTTTTCACTATCATTACACATGGTACAATGCTCATGATGAAAACCACTAAAATGTAGCTCTAAATACCATTTTTTCCTCTCTCCAGAAAAAGAAAATGTGAAAGAGATCTTTAAGTGCTTTGATCAATCTAAACCTTTATCACAATTTCCCTGATACTGCCTTTTAAACTTGGGTGCCACATCTACGTTTTCACCTTGATAGCAGCTGGAAGAATCCTGCCCATCCTGCACATCTCTATCACTGACAAACCGGAGCTCCTAAAACAAAAGCTTGAAGGTAGTTTTAAAAGGAAATTGTTTTCCTTCACTTCTGTCTGTTTTCGAGTATAGCTGAATTTACTTAACTGAAAACGCTTTAAAATGTGCCTACTCAATGAAGAAATAAGCCATTGCATTTGAACCAAAGTCAGAAATAAATTTAAAAAAGCAAAGGAAAAGCTTTTAGAATACAAACTGTTGTGCAATCTTACAATTCTAGTCTTTTCAATACTCCCTATCCTGCACATAGCAGATGAGATGGTAAAAATGAAACTAGTGATTTAGGATATTAGCTCTAACCATTTTACAGTTGACGCTATGCAAGCAAACAACCGACCAGTTTATGAGAAACCTGCAGTAATACATTTCTGTTGGAAGAAAAAGTGCTGAGCTAGTGTATTCATATGCTTGTTCAACCATACCTGTTCTGATATCTGATAGCTCCGCATTGTTATTACCTTGTATTTGGTCTTCCCAAAGTGGCTATGTTCATAGAGAACTTTCTCATATTCAAACCACAATTAGACCATTGCAACATCACCTTGGAACAACTGCCACTGAAGGGCATGAGCTTGTATTGTACCTTCTTCAATAAGATTTTTTTCCTCTAAACAACATGACTTTTGCCTCAGCAGTGACAGCACTGGTCTGTGATAAAGAGCATCTTTTAAAGGAATCTTACCGTACAGTAAAGTGAAACTTGACTCTATAGACATAACCTTTGTTAGTATATTAATTCGATTTACCTGATGTGATGTATTATTACCTGTTAAACCATCCACTTCACTTTATTAAGCTGATAGCGTGAACTCAGTGTTATGTTATTTTGATATACAGCTAGAAGATGAAGTTTATATATTATATTCATATATATTTAAGTAGCAAAAACATGTTTCAGGAGGGAGCTCTTCATTGTTGTTTGATGTTTTATTCCTAGCTGTAATTGATGTCAGTTGAGACTAGGAGACTATTATCCGTCTAATGCTATCTCCAGACTATTACAGCTAACTCCATCGTATTATTATTCGAAGTATAATGAAATAAATCTGTGTTTGGAAATAGAAGCAGCCAATATTATTGCTGTATTTTCAGTAAGTAGAAATTTACAGGGAATACAGGACTGTGCCTTTTTGTCCTTCACAAAGTGAAACCTTTGAACTTCCAAACTAACTTTCCCTGTTATGCCTTCTGACCTCCGTTACCTATGCTCCAATTCAAATTTTCACACTTTTTTCAGAACTCTTGCTGTACCTGCTCATCTCAGCTCATGCCCACTTTCCTTGGCAGCTTACTGCAGAGTTAGTGTTTCTGATTTCCCTACAAGGTCATAAGTCTTGAAGTAGATTATATATTCAGAATAAATCTTGATATACTTGGAATATAGCCTCCAAATTCAGGTTGAACTCGGTAACTGACCTGTTTACTTTTAAACATAAACTGTTTAAGAACCTTACTGCATCCACGTGTAGCAGGCAATTGTGGTATTGATGTAATGTTTGTTCTTTCCTGTATATCTTATCCATCTACTTCAAATCCAGTCATAGAGCTTTCTTGACTTCCAACAACCCTCAACAGCTCAAATATGTCAAACACATCCTCCTCCTCATCTTCATTATTTACATTACTTCACATTAGAGATCCCCACCCCACATTAGAAATCCCCACAGCACAAGTGTTGAGAAACATCACATACAACTTCCTGAGCAGTTTAACATTCTCTCTCTTATTGATTTTTAAATAGTTAGCATTAATACATTCCTCTTTACATTACTACTAAATCTCCCTGCAGTTGCCCTGTAGCTTGACATATGGATAAACTGCAATCCAGTGCTTCATAAACATTCTGCTGTATTTAACATCAGGAACGACGTGTACTGAGGTTCCAACTTTTCCATTTTTATTCTCATCAGTGTCTTTTCATGAAGATTGGGAAAAGTTACATTTACAAAAAACTCCAACATAAGTTTATTGCAGGTTTCCAAGGAACCCATTCCATTTCATAAATTATTCTACCGTGCCTTTACCAGAACTAGTGGAAAAGACAAAATCCACCCCCTCCATGATCCCAAACCAGCTGTTGTCTTTTATTAAACCTTTTTCATAGCAACATTTAGAGTTCTTCAGGAAAAAATATTTTTTTTCCCCTTTACTGCTAATCTAAAATACGATTACAGAATTGTCAAATTATGAAATAGCTATGACACTGTCCAAATCAAAGTGCTGCTTTCTCAATGTTGTTCTTCTTGTGGGAGAGGTCCCTGAACAAAACTCAATTACTTTAAGCATCCCAAGAGAAATTAAACTCTTCTATGCTCATTTTCTGTGGTAGTTTTTCCTTAAGCTGTAAATCATTGCTACTTTGGGGTAAAGAAAATTATCAAAAAAGATTGCAAAGTATTAAGAAAGCTTTTCTTTTTCTTTTTTTTTTTCCTCCAGCCATCAGCAGCTCAAGTTCTTCTGGATGGGGGCAATGAGAAGGAAGTGCTTGTCAAAGGTCTTTATATTAACCACGAAATCACAATTATCAGTTTAGTTATTCTTGGGAAGACTGGTCAGTGAGTCTACCTAAAGACACAGCTAGCTCTCATTGTCTCACTTTCAGATTCTTAGTGTCAGCTCAGAAAAGGGGCAGATAATCCAAAGAAGTCAACAGTCCTAAAATGTGAACATTGGTTTATAGAAAAACTTGAAACTGATTTCAGGAAACAAGAGTCCAGGAACACGCTTGCTTAGTAAACGTGACTGAACCACAGGGAAATGAAGTCATGCTAATTTTAATGACACAACATCATTGGTTTTACACTCTCTGATTTGTATTAAATTGTATATAAGTCTTAAAAGAAACCACAGAGTTTAAATGGATGGAGGGTGCAACTTACCCACCGTTACTATCCACACTAGCCAGATTAAACTTAAAGTGCATGCCTAGCTCATCTTAGGATCACATTTTCATTTTGTTATATACACGTACCATAGAAATGAGAGTTCTAAGGGACCAAACAGCATTTATAATGATTTCTTACACATACGAATTCTACTATATTTGCTGATTTTCCAAAATAAGTAAGTCAAACAAAAATATAGTGGTTAGACCTGAACAAATTTCAGATTCAGTAAGCTTATATAGCTGGAATACAAAAATTAATTTGTCCAATGCTTGAATCTATCTTCATATGCAATTAAATACTACGTAAAGGTCCATGTCTGTGCATGACTAGGAATTTGGGAAACAGAAAGAGATAACAAAATGCATAATGCTCAAAGATCAACTAGCCTAAGAGACTTGGCATCTACTTCTGTTTCAAGAAAGGTATTTTTCAATACCTTAAATACACGGTTTAAATACAGGGTTTTAACCACTCCTGACAAAACAAACAAACAAAACCACCCAGAAAACAAACAAACAAAAACCAGCCTCCAACCATGAATATAACTAGCGAAAGAAAAAGAAACAGTGAAAACTAATGAAGAGGCAGCCCCACATCATTCTACATTTATCTTATTTCAATGCATCCTTTCAAAGGAGATTGCTTTTAAGATAGTATTTTAACCTCATAGCAAAAAATAATATTGTTACCTCATACAAACAAGATCTGATTTTACTCTGACAAATATTAGCATATTCAGATTTTAAAACATCCACCATGTTTTGTGAAGAAAAGACACTTTGGCAGAATTTATGCCCTCTAGCACAGCAACCTAATGCTCGAGTTTATCTGGTTAGAAACCTTCTGTTCCACATCACGCTATTAAGTAAACCGTAAAGGAGCATTACCAAGCTTCTTTAGTTCCTCATGATATAAAACTTAGTTGTCCTGCACAAGTGCAACATAATTTTGAAATTATCTTACCGGGCGTGCATTGCTAATGTTAATTTGTCAGCATTTCAAAGATTACTTTTATTGCAAATAATATATTACTGGTGTAGGGTGTCAGTACATGCATTTAGTTCCACACCTACAGCTTCATCTATTCAATCTATTTCAAAGTAATAATACTGCGCCACACATATAAAGAAAAGGACATTCACAATGAATAAATTAAATATGAAAGTATGTTTTATTACAGGGCAAATGAGGAGCACTGTTGCTGCATCTGGACTATGATTCCAGCCATGTTTTTGCTTGCATTGTTGGTAAACTATGAACATGCCTATCCTACACCAAAAAAATTGACCTTGAAATGACTCTCATTCTCATAAATACTAATCCCAAAGGCCTGAGACACAGTTAAATTAGAACTGAAAGTTAAACCTTCAAGACTTTTGAAATATTAAACCATCATGATTAAAAAAAAAATAAATCAAGGCATTACCTAAATTTTATGCTGTAATGTCCTTTCTCTAAAGGGAAATTCCAGACCTGCATTTCAATAATGGGCTTGGACTACAGACAGAACTTTATTTGAAAAGAGACTGAGACTGACAACCTGGTGAACCCTTTGCCCTGGAAATAACAGTCTTGCCTCTGAAGAAACATGTAGATTACTTATTTTTGAAGGTGATTTCATACATGGCTGAGTTAGTACTTTCCTTTTAAAAGAGAAAGATTGCTGGAAATATTCTGTTACCGATTTTCTTCTATATTTATACACACATTGTTAGTGCCATAGGATCATGATTAAAATCTGCTGCAGTAGGGCTGATTCTTTTTGCTGTCAATGGATTAGTGCTCTTTGGCTTTCTTGTAACTTTACTCTTTTTTTTTTGTTAAAAAAAAAAAAAAAATCGTCCACTCAAGACCTATATAATTTCAACATTTTCCACAGTATAGAGAATTTACTATACTATTTATAACCAACATAAGCTTAAATTCAGTATTGTTACCCTATAATAAATTCAGCCTGAAAATTAATATTAAACCTGTCTCCATGCTGTATGAGCATGCAGTTAGTCAAAAAATACTTGGTGTCAGTGCAGATTAGAATGATGATACATGCTAAAGTCGAATACATTCAGGACAGAAGTTGCTAGCACTATTCACCATCAGCATGCTTCCTACACAGATTCCTGGGCAGAAACATGTCAGTTCTAACAATGACCTCCGATGTCTCCACACATGGTATTTTGCATTAGAGTAGAACATTTACACACAGTTGTAGAAACTCTTTATTTGAAAAATAACCAGTGGTGACCCCTAAGAGTGCACCATTACATCAAAAATGTAGCACACCAAGAAGTGTCGTAACATACCCTCCAGACACACCCTTTATATAATGAATGATTATTTTCATTGGGGTTCCACAATGAAAATTAAATGGTATAAATATACAAATATGCATGTACGCACACATGCATATATATGCATACACCTAAAAATCAGCATAAAAGAAATCAGCACGGTTAACAGCTAGAATGGTCATTACATACAAGGTTATGAGCACTGGATATCAAAATGAAGTGAATTTTGACAGCGCTTAGTTACAATGATCCAATCAAAAATGTTTTTAAAAGCTTGAAAGAATGGGATTATGCATCTCATCTGCTCAAGGGCAAACAAACTGAAGGACATTCATGTGATGAAGTTTAAAATGGTAACATGCAACTGATGATAAAAGAAACTTTGCATACATTTAGAAAAGTGCTCTTATACAGCTCTCTAATGTATTTGAGGTGGAAAGAGGGCAAGGTTAGCTTCCACAGACATGAGGGTAAATAAGAAAGTAAAATTGAAAATATCAGATAAAGGTAAATCTTACCTTATTGCAGCATAGACATCATACTTGGATATTGCTATTTTGATGATACACTTCACAAATATTTCTAAAGATTTTTGGCTTGCCTGCAGGGTTTTGTTGGTGGTGGTGGTTTTTTTGTTGTTGTTGTTGTTGTTGTTGTTGTTTTTAAATAGAAATGTATTGACTCAGATTTGAATGGCTGAAACTTACACAGAACAATGCATTAGACTCTTTCAAGGAGGAAGGAGGCATAGAAGGGACCTTGAATTTAACATCAATAATACTGCCAGTAAGTGTCCACGTTCAATTAATCTGTAAGTTAAAACATGAAGCAGGTAACCAGCTAACATTTGATTTTAGATGCAAGTTAATTCCAACCTGCCAAATACATTGGTTTTGACAAGGCCAAGACTACTGTAGGAATCAAATTCATTTTAAGAACATCAACAGAAGTTCATATTAGTCTTGCCAGAATCATAAAAAACATTTTATTTGAATCTTAAAATATTTGACAAACTTTCCAAACCTGTCACTAGACAAGACTCCTGTACTACAATTAGTTACATAGTGGTTGGGCTCTTTTATTCCTCTCAGTTGGAACGAATCATTTTATGAAGGGACACAGCCTATGAGTTTAACGGAACGGAATATAAGAGACAACAAGGGGGGAAGTTTTCAAATGCCAATATGAAATTTCAAAACTGACTGCTCCCTTCAAATACATATGTTACATTTTGCAAAATCTCCAGTATCTGGAGCAGGATTAGGGATTAAAACTTTAAAGGACTAACAACAATGATCTTGTCATTCCTAATCTCACAAAAAGAGAACATGATAATGATTTAATTCTTTTCAACTATATTGGTTATATATTTTTTTTTGCAACCTTAAAACATCTGTGTAGCTCTTTTTCAATTCAAAGTCTTGGGCCTTTTTTTTTTTTTTTTCCTCCTTTTTAATCCTTGCTCTGCTGAATTTAATTGCCTTGGCAATGCCAGAACAGTGTCTGATCCTAATAGGTCAGCATTGATCGCTCTAAACCAATTGGTTCCTTCATTACAGAGAAAATGAAGTAAAGAGAAAAGGCAGGTGTGCTCTCACACAGTCAGCTGGACTTCAGCTTCTCTTGCCCTTCTTCTCCCTCATTAACTAGCAACCAATCGATCAGGAACCTGCTCAGAACCCACAAAAACTATTCATCAGTTCTGACATCGAATGGTTTTAACAGGTCACTAAAGTAAAGAATATTTGAGGGTATCTATCTTTAGAGCCCATACAGTTTTTAAACTGATGTTCAAGAGAAAGGAAAAATCGAAACATTACACTCCTTATAAAGTTCTAGTCTAAACCTTGAATCTGAAATAAAATTTCTGTTAGTTATTTGCCCAAGCCAAGAATCCTTGCTGTAGGACAGCTAATTTTAAACATTCCTTATTGTGAAGATCTTTGATGATGAAGAGCGAGGGAGACAGTAACTGGGAGAATGAGCACAGAGCCCCAGCCCCGGCATAGTGCTCATTCTCTCCTCTACTTCTGTAGGCTTTAGTTGATTGAATTCAAAATTCCTGTGGATGTTCAACCTTTACACAACAGTTCTCCCTACAGCTCCACCTTTTTAAATATTTGAACAATGCTTGCATTTCCCAACACTTTGTCCTAATAGCCCCTTTTCCTATCAAGCTCCTCACTGTCCCTCATTCAACCATACAACTGCAATGGAAACCCTTTACCTCATTTGCCAAAAAATTAACGGTTCAAAGCACTCCTAAATTATTATTCTTGAGATGTTACCCATACTGACATTTTTACAAGTTCTCACTCTAGTCAGATATTCAAAGTTTTTTCTGCTCTTTCTTTGACTGTAAATTCTGTAGAATATGTCTTGTCCTTATGCTTTGGTCGCTAAAACGGGTTTGTTATTTTACGTTACTATCAGCTCAAAATATTGCCACCAAGGCATCTCATGAGGAGAAGAAACCAAAGAGATGAAGTAATAAGCAGGGAACTAGATACTAGAAAGAAAAAAAAAAAAAAGGCAAAAAACCCTCAAGAAGAGAACTAACCATAGAATAGGGGAACAAGAAAAGAAAGGAAAGACAGCAGACAAACAAACAGACTGATGAAACAAAAGAGAGAAGTGTGGCTTTGAGTAGGAAAAACAAAATTCCAATGAAAGAAAATGAAAGCAAGCAGTCTGCAAAATCCTGAGGTAAGGAGGAAGGAGGGTAAAGAGATGGAGATGATAAGGTCAAAAAGAGAGAAATGGCTCAAAGAAGTAATAAATCTTTTCCATAATAAGGCTGTGTCCCTTTTCATTATGTTCTGTCTAATCAAAATCAAAACATGACTGGGCCCTCTTAAGCAAAGCAGAAGAGGGAACTCGTAACTCCTCAAAACCTACTTGCAAAACCCAAGCACAATGAGAATCTGTGGTACAAAGGAAAGAAAAAACACATGCATTTACTCAAAAGTGAAATCTTGTGTGGGGGACAGCTGAGAGGCAGCATACACAAAGCACCTCACTTAGTATAATTATGCTGGTGATGGTATCCTATTGCAATTCCGGAAATCAGTCTATACCACCGTATTTCAGCAGTCCTGGGGATACAAGTGTGTTGATAAATGTTGATTCCCAACACTGGCCTAGAAGCAGCTTAACAGAGTGAACCAGTGTGCTGCCGAATCCCAAACCCTGGCCAAAATATCCGTGGATTTAAACTGACTACTGAACTTGGAAACCTATTTTTTTCTGCAAGACAGCAAAGTAATAGAAAACAAACCTTGGGGAGAGAAACAAAACACCAACAAAAACCTGAAAGCTGAACATGCATTGACAGTTTCAAAGCTTCCTGTGCATTTTGAATCCCATATCCTGCCCCAGTGACCTTTCCAGAAGCACGCCACTGCAGCTGATGTGAGGAAACAAGCACAGAGGTAGTAGTCAAACAGCAGTGTGTTTTCATTAATAGTTGGACCTGCTTTAGTTTTTTCTTCCCCCCTTGTATATCCAGTGGTGTGCAAAAACATTATAAAATGCACTACAGAAAGTACTGCAAGATTATATCCACTTTAGCAAAACAGCGAGAGAGAAAACAGCAACGGCCATGATTACAGGACAGGAAAGGTGACCCTTAAAATTCTAACCAAGCCAAAATGAAATAACCACATTACTTTTTCAAAAATGTTTTTTAAAAAATGTGATTTTAAAAACCAACAATGCAGTCTACTATGCCTAAAAATGCAAGTTCTTGAAAGTTTCTGAAGAATCATTTATTTATTTACATTTAAAAGTGCACAAAAAATGTAATTTCTAGTAGAGAACTGGAAAACAGAGACAGAGAACCACCACATCACCTTGTCGTACAATGAATTAAGAAAAATTTATAAGGGCAACAGCTCATAGCAGTCTAATCATTTTATGTTCAAATCACTGGAATAGCAACTTCTCTCCCAGTTCCGTCTGTTGTCTCACAAATCAGAAGAAAATGTTTAAATTATTCTTATGAATAAAGCCATGGGACTGAATTGACTGAAACTCATGCAACCACATAAGGAAAATCAGGAGTTTCATCTGTGTTTTGTGTAATAAAAACATGATGTGAACATAGAAACTCATTTCAGTTGGGAAAAATGTTATCAATCATATGCTGTTTATCCCAGAGTGTTATTACAACTGTTAATTATGCAGTACAATGAAATTACCAAGGACAAAGAAATTAACTAATTCTCTTGCTAATTTTTTCCTCTCTTCTAATTACATATTTCCATTGTGAAAAATAAAATAAGAAATACTCCCTCTGCACCCCAAGTAATGGTAATATAAAGAATCAGCTTGCTTTTTGTTGTTGTAACCTTTATCCCTGTGTCATTCAGAAGTCTTGATTCCTGAAAAGATGTATTGCTATTCAGGAACAGAGTCTCCTGGGAATCAAATCAAATTACCAATACAGTATACTATGAAGGGCCGTGTGTATAGTACACATGACCTAAATCAGCAATTTAGATTCTACCTAAGTAACAGAGCTCCAGAGGGCAACTCGAGCTGCCCAAGTTTGGATTGTTTATCCTTTACCACTGAATCGATCCCTCTCTCTCTCTCTCACACACACACACTCATGAGTAGGTATCTAACTCAGACAGAAATGGGATGATTATACCAGCTGTGGTTGCCAAGTACTGCCTACTATTTGGAAACAGACAGTTACACAGAAATAAGGAAAAAGAAGAAATATGGATATGCTAAACAACTATTTTAAAATCTAAGTATGATGAGGGAATTTAACTGATCGTTCCCATAACCTGTCAGAAATGATCTCCTAATGGTAAAAATACATTCCTGTGGATCTGTGACAATCCTACAAAAGAAAAAAAAAGAAAAAAATAAATAAATAAAATGAATTTGACATAGCACTGCAAAAAATTATGCAGAATCACTTTTCCTTTGACATATATATATATATATATATGTATATGTATATATATATAAATTAAATCAAAGGTTCCCAGTCTCTTTGGGAAAGATGACAGTGGCAATCCTACAAGTTTCTCAGACCTCTATATATTCTATCAAACCTGCAACAAATTCTCTTATGGCACCAGAATATGAGGATTGTTTTTCTACTGATGTATGTCACATCCATTCTTTCACATTTTGACTCAAAAACTCTGAATTACCCCAGTTTTGGAGAAAACTTATCTAAAAAGCCCTTTGCTGCCTCTGACTCTTTTCTCTAAAGAGATTTTTGGATATTTGATAATATTTAGGCCTTTTTTCTCAGCGAAAGCATTAACAATATCTTTCATATATTTGGGGTCTTTGCTGGAAAGAGAAGGGGGGACAAGGCATAAGGCAAGAGGGAATCATACAACCATAGATTATCCCGAGTTGGAAGGGACCCACAAGGATCATCAAGTCCAACTCCTGGGTCCACACAGGACCATCCAAAAACCAGATCATGTATCTGAGCGCATTGTCCAAATGCTCCTTGAACTCAGAAATTCTTTGGCTGCATCAGCGCAGATTACAGCAGGACAAATAGGAAAGGATGCAGGCCAAAAATGATTGCACAGGCTTCATTTCTTCATGAAACCAAGCGTACACACACATACCATAAAGGAAACATGGTTCACCATACTATCTACTATGTCTCCATGAACAGTAATCAATAAATCAGAGATTAGACACTGTGGGAGTAGATTATCTCATGTACCACCTCCAAACTAATGAAACACATGCTGACAACCAGAAAGCAGAAGAAACACTAGGTTTTAAGAAATAATACCCTTGACCATGCAGTCATTTTCATGCTGCTTTTAATCGAACTACCAATCTGAGTCACGTATCATCTAGAAATCAAAGACCACAAGTCACAGAAAAAAAGCTTAAAAGAGAATTTAAGAGGTCATTTAGTCCATCCCTCTTGTCACTCTGTCACAAAGAAAGTTTGAGCTACATTTATATTGTTCCAGACAGATGTCTAACCCATTGCTAAAATCCTAGAGTCATGAAGCTTTCACAACCTTCACAGACAGCCTGTATATAGCTATTGCGAGTTTTCTGAGTGCCCAATTCAACTTTTTCTTGCTATAACCTGTCTAGTACCTCTCATCTTATTCCTTATGAAGTATATGTTAATCTCTTGTTTTGTAAATTTTTTTTTGTTTGCTATTCTAACCTCTTGAGATGTTTTCCATGTCTCCCCTGAGAACTCTCTTCTTCAAACCAGTCAGGCGCAAGTTTTTCTATCTTTTCCTGTAGGTCAAACTGTGCTGGGTTCTTGGTGGTCGCTTCTAGACTCTTCCCACACTTACTGAAATATGAAATGGTAATTCCCTCAACAGTTCAAAATTAGCAATGTATATATGGCTGAATTGAATGATTGACATCAGTTCATCTTACAAGCTATGCTCCTGTTTATATATTCAAATACTTTTGTGTTTTTGTTTAGTTTAGTTTGTTTTTATGCAGTGCTATTGAGCCATTTGTTGTTTTTTAAATCTTTTTTTTTTCTTTTTTTTCTTTTTTTTAGTCCCTGCACATATATAGATTCTTGCATTTGTTCTTTGCAAACATCATTCTATTTATTTCAGGTCATGAATCCAATTTGTCAAGATCCTTTTAAATTCTGATTCTGTCCTTTCACACAACTGAATATCCTCTCCATTTCATACTATCTTCAAATTTAAGAAAATACGTTTCTTTCTCACAATCCAAAGCATTAACTATATATTGAGTAGTATGGAACACAGGAATGACTGCATAAAGAAGTCTCACTTCTACCTGTTCTCTATTTCACTATAACTATGCTTAGAGGCAGCACTCCAGTTTTGTATTCCCTTTATAATATTTTCATATAGACTGTTTCTCTTGCTTGCATACAGAAGTATCATGCTAGTGTCAAAAGCTTCACTGAAGACAAAATATAACATGTACTGATTTCTTATCCATGCCCTGTTTTTCTGCCTCAGAGGAAAATTAAATTGACTATTTGTTTTTGACAAATCCAGTTTAGCTGACAGTAATTTCCTTATCTTCTAGTGCTTACAATTTGGTTCAATTACTTGCTCCAATATTTTTCTGGGAACTGAAGTTGTGGTGCATGACATAATTCCTTGGCTCCTTCCTCTAGCCGCTTTTAAAGATGGGAAAAGAACAAACTATATCTATTTTCTGTAAGTTCCAAAAAAATCAACTTTTCTAAGCTAGTAGATATAAATTATAACTACTAGTTCAAAAGCTGTTTTATGAGGGTTTAGAATGACAGGCTATATATTTATGCAATGAATGAATTAGGAATTAGAATACAAACTACAAGTGCTAGCAAATAACTATTTCTGGTTTTACTAATTGTTTTTTGCTAGTATTACTGCCAGGAGATTGAGGGCTTGCAACATTGCAAATTTTCAAGGACATCTGATAGTTCAAGTTTAGATTATTAGTTTTATTTCCCAATTTACATAATATTTTGTGAACAATAGAACAAGTACTTCCACCTCCCTAACATGATTATTTCTCCCTACAGCTCAGTAGGAAAATTAAAAATGAAATTTTACAAATAACTTTTACATGTCATGAAATTATGCTACTCTTTACACATACACAATATGAAAGTAAACAAACTTCAAAAAGGAATTAGAAAAATATTCCTTTAATGCTGTTCCCTAAGGTATATAAATCAAGAACATATATAAAAATAGGTAAACAGCATGACAATACATTTTTTTTTAATAGCATCTGGAAAGGTAGTTTGAAAGAAAGCATTCTGGTGGGAATATACAGCTCTAGTCATAAAGAGTGAACATAAGCCATAGATGCCAATAGCTGTTCTGCCATGATGCAAGAGTGTTCTTTATGATACAAGACTGAGGACCTTTCAAGAGAAACCTCCAAGAGAAGGCAGAGGAGGGGAAAACTGAGATCCTGTCATATGGTAATCTAACCTTCCTACAGAAAGAACTTAGAAACAAAAATACAGAGGTCTCCTTGCTATTTACAGTAAAAAGACAACAATAAAAAATCCCACAGCTTGAGGACTTCTTGAGAAGGAATGCAGGAAAAGCTCTGGAGGTAAGAGCTCATCTTACCTGAAAAGGACTGAAACTACAGCTCAATAACCACAATGACAGCAGCATCAGAGCTTTCAAAAATAAGCTCACCTTGCTTTTGATTACAATGAGTGAAAGCGCTGAAAACATGATAACATGATATCTGATGTGCTGGTATCTGCTGGATCTGTAAAGTATCTATAATGATTATACATGTATACATAAAGTATCTATAATGATTATACATATACAGAAAAAAAATAAGAAAATAATTTGGTAGAATTTGTTTTCTACAAAAAACTTTGTTATAGCGCTATAGAAAAACGTCTTTTAAAGTTCTTCTCCACCAGAGAAGAAATAAATAAGAACAAGATGAAAGGTTTACAGCAGGAGATCAAAAGCTAGTTAGATAAGATTGAGATGATAATGTATGCACATACATTTGGCTTATTAGTAACAAAGCATATGTTTCAATGAAAAGCAGGAAGAGCTGTTTGCTCTTTTAGACATAAAATACTGACGAGGTATTTACGGACAAGAATAGCCTCACAAATCTAGCAAGAAGCTAGATAAAATACACAGACTCAGATACCTCAGAAAAAAAGCTGAACACTTCAGTCATTTTCATTTTCAAAATCATTATATCCTCCTTTTGTGGCCATGATCAGATATCTGAAGAATGAGCAGTATTCCTCAAAACAGATTAACTATCAGCTTTTTGCTTAAGCTGTTATATTGCATTCCCCCTTTCCTCCATGTGATACGTAAATCTTAAAAGAAATCAACACCACACACCATGTTCTTAAAATACTATTTAAAAAAAAAAAAAAAGCAGTCTAAAAAAAAAGAAAGAATATAATAATAGATACAATTAGAATTGTAGGCTAAAGGCTTGTATCTTCCAATCTCATGACCTCAAAGATACCTACTATTTTCCTCTTTGCTTTGAGCAATGGGCCTACCACAAAGACATTGCTTGGATATTTTTCTTGAGATATTCCTGTCCTCCTAATTAAAAAAGTCGTGAGGTGAGAGACAGCAACAGAACAATAGTGCAGGTTTTCAAAGATGACAAGAGGAAGAGGAATAGTTTTCTATTGCACTCAAATGAAGTACAATCTCAAGTATCAATAAATATTCTGTATAAATGAAATTTGGTACTGTGCATCATCTTGAACAAGTATTAAGCTAAGTCTTTTAGAAAATCTTCAAGCACTTCTAAGTTCTTTTTGAATATCTGATCCTTCAAAAGCAGACATCTAGGAATTTCTATAAATATATAGAAGAATATTCAAATACTAAACATTTGTTTTTATTACTAAATTTTGCAACAGCAAACCATGATTTAGATATCAGACTAAAAATAGCAGTATCCCACTGAGGAATTTATGGAATCTATTTTTCATTTTATGAAGAACACTGAAATGAAACTCAAGATATTAGCCTGTAGTTAATTTTCACCCTGGGATCATACTTTCTTTTGGACGAAATTTCTTCACCAAATTCAACTAAAATAGCAACATGTACCTACTTACCTTACTATTCTATTAATAGCTCATTTTTTTTTACTGTTACAGTCAATACATGATTTTTATCTGGCACACCACTAAAAATAAATACCTCACAATGCCACCGTGCTAAAGAGCAGTGTTAAGTGTAATAACCATCCAAAATGCTATATTGTTCCAGGAAATAGAAAAGATGCTCTGCTCATTAATAAGAACGAGGGACTTGTCTCCGTCTAAGATCAAAATGAGGTCACCAAGTCATACATGAAGCAAAGACTTGGTTTTATAAGAGATTTATTTTTTTTTTTTCAGAATATGAATGTGTTCTTAACATTCAGTTATTATCAACACATACGGCATACAGTACGACACTAAAGTATGGAGCACCCTTAAAATATCTTCATAAGTTAGACTGCAATAGTCAGTTGAAGGGTCGTACAAAGATCACCTAGTGCAACTGCCTGAGAACTTCAGGGCTAACTGAAAGTTAAAGCATATGATTAAGGGCATTGTCCAAACACCTCTTGAACACTAACAGGCCTGGGACACCAACCACCTCACTAGGAAGCCTGTTCCAGTGTTTGACCACCCTCATGGTAAAGAATTTTTTCCTCATGCCCAGTCTGAAGTATTCCTGGTGCACCTTTATGCCATTCCTGCACGACCTGCCATGTTGACCAGGTGGCAGAGCCCAGCACCTCCCTCTGTGCTTCCCCTCAGGGAGCTGCCGGGAGCACCGTGGTCACCTCTTGGCCTCCTTTGCTCTGAAGTGGACAACCCAGTGTCATCTCCAGACACTCAGCTCCTAGTTTGTACCTGTGTCTGGCACTGCTCTGTCCCAGGTGCAGCACCCAGTGTTTTCCCTTGTTGATCTTCATGCCATTGATGATGGCCCAATTACAAAATAAAATGCTCAAGTAAGTCAGTCCTGCTATGTTGTCACCATCATGGTACGTGAGCAGTTTTCCAGACACGCAAAACATTGGCAATATGGGAGACATATGTGAACCACGGACTTTGAATCGTGGTATGAATTAAGTGCATTATGAGGTACCTACTGTTATCTTATTAAAGTACACATTTACAGGTTAGAAATGAATCCTGGCTTTTCGATAGCCTGGAGAAAGACTTAGTTCCTCCCAATTTTCTGCCAATAGATTGCTGTCGTCTCTGATGAGCTTTTTTCTTTGATCACAGATTACAAGTTCACAATCCAGCTGACAAGAATTAAAATGAGAGAGACTGTCTAAATTCATCAAACTTTGAACATCCAGTGCAGTCTGGTCATTACAAAAGGGTCCCAACCATCAAAACTTCACGCTAGCTTCTTTGTTGAAGTTGATTTCAAAAAAGAAACAAACAAAAAATAATAAAGAAAAAAAAAAAGCTGATTACAAAAATAAAAATTGTGAAAAGTCATATATGACTTCACTTGACTTATAGTTTTGTTTCATAAATGAACAAGAGATGGCAAACAAAAATAATCAAAACTTATGCACAGGCATATGCTAAGTTCTCAAAAAATAACATTTCAAAGTCAGTTAGATACTTTCACTTAAAATCTCAAATCAAAATATGTGCAATATGCCAAACAAAACATATTTAGAAATACAAACATTGAACAAACTAAAACCTTAGACATCTTCAAATAAACTGATTGACAAAAAGTTTTGAGAAGACCCAGTCTGTAGCTTTGACATATTGTAATTTCAATTAACATCAACAAACTCCACTTTTGAAAAAATAGTAAGTCCACAAAATGAGTTTGAGAACTAGTTATATTCATTTTACCACCCTGACACAGAGTAGAATAGACTTTTTCTATTGATCCTTCTGCTTGCCCCACCACCTTTAAAGGGTGGTCAACAAAAAACGTTAGCAGTAGATTCAGTATTGTTTTGCTAGTTATAATATTGTCCTTCTGTTTGAAACAGATGCTGGTTTTGATACGATAAGGGACCACACAATTAATCTGTCCAACATTTGCCTATCTCAAAGATTTATCTATTCTACCCATTTATTGTCTTACTGATAATATGAATGCAAGAATAAAATCAGAACTAACAAAACTCATTCTGGAGTTTCCAATAACAGTACTTCATCTCCACAGTTGCTGTTTCCAATTAGAGTATTTTTTTTTCTGAAACAGTAGGAAAGAAATAGCTGGGCAGGGAAATTTTTCCAATCAAAATTATCCTTCAGTACTAAGACACCTTGATGCATTTAATGTAGTTCCAGACCCCAAAAAACATGGCTTCCAAACTCATTAAATAGCACATTATCATTCCCTCTTTCAATATGTTCATTTTATCTCAAAGAGATAAGGACCCAAAGCAATCACCTCAAATCCTTCACTTTCCAGTCCTCCGTCAGGGGTCAATGTTAGCGATGATATAAAAAAATATATATATACTTTTTTTTTTTAACAGCTTCAAACACTATTGACTTTGCAGGAATAGCAATGACTTAAATACATTGGTCTCTCGGAGAAAGAAGAGGAAAGTTTAAAAAAATAAGTAAAGAAAGAAAAACCACCCAAGATGCAAAGCATCATTGCTACCATACTCAGAAAAGCAAGACAGCTACAAAACTTGCAAACTAAGCGTAAATGCCTAACTAATCAAACATGTTTAAATTAGTTTTATTTTTAACCTAAAATGGTCTATTTTCAATGAAATTTTCTATTCACTATGTTGCTTCAAAAACAGAAGTGTCCCATAGAAAGAATTTTTCATAGAATACATTTGGCTCTGAAAGTATCAATTACAATTAAAAACAAAAAAATAATCCCTAAAAATGTTTCAGAAAAAAAAAAAAAAAAGGCATAACTTTCTTAAATACATTTGTCTTTTTCCTAATGGACTGGATACACCAGCAGGTATAGCAATGGCCTGCAATATAAAAAAAAATAATAATAATCCTAAATTCACCAAGTCACATTATCTACATATCTACATCATATCTACATTTCCATTTTCTTAATATTAGTAATGAGATAAGCCAAACTCTTACTTTTCACCAAATTGTAAAGTTTAAAAATGTATTTAAAGTACTTTCAAATCAACAACACAGTTTCTATGAAACTGTACAGCAAAAGGTCTCCATTTACAAGGAACTCAAGAAAAATAAAATTAAACTTCCAAAAGCGAATACAGGTATCCTTTGTTTGCTGTCATGCTACCTTGACCAGCACTGTAATAAGGAAAACCAATTCTTTTGTGTAATCACACCTGTAGGCAGAAAAAAAAAAATCAAAATCAAATTACACTTTTCAACAACATGTCTATACCAGGTAAGAACTGTAGAATGGGTGTAAGTCCAGCAGTGAAACTTTTTGTTAGGAAATTAGTATAATACATAGCAGAAAAATAATACTTCCTTTATGAAGGTTTGATGGGTGTTTTTCACCTGATATATTGCAAACTCTTTAAGACACAAACAAGCCATTAATATTTACTTGAGGGATTAAACAAGAGCAATCTAAGGCTTCTTTATTTCAGCAAGACAGAATCATCAAGATGATTTAAGATCCCTAACTAATATATACTACTCTCTCACATTTACACTGATTACCGTCACAGTTCTCCTGGGCTATTCCCATGTATGTGCAGCCTGAGCAGGAACACTTTACACCTCTCATAAAGACTATTTCATTATACCACATCCCACAAAGTATACTATATTATAACACACTATAAATTTGTGCCAGAAAGAGAAAATGCTGCTTACAAGCTACACACTACAGTAGATTAGTACTGATGAGTTTCTAACAGGTGGAAAACAAACCACCGAACTAAGAAATTTAGCTTGATTCCTGGAAGAAATTTTTATTTCCCTGTTAAAAATAATAGCAACAGCTACCTGTCACTTAACTCAAATTCTGATAATTTTCCAGCAGACATAACGTGCTTTTGTTCCTCTCTTGGATAGAAGAGTTGGTGACAGCCAAACCTGCTACTTCTAATATACTACTCATATTCTCCTGCCATTCATGTTACAATTAAAATTACAAATACTACAGGTATTGGCAACGTTGAGTCATTTTATTTGATGTTTCCTCTAGATCAACAGATGCACAGTGGGCTCTTCGAATATGCCATATTTTATGAAAGTTAAAGATGTGACAGATTAGCAGTTAATCATTTTGTTATGCAAAATGTGCATAGGCCTGCTCTAAAACTGTGAAAAAGTAACTTCTGCTCCACTTGGTACCACCTTAGTCTGCAAATAATGGTGAATAGAAGCGTTAAATCCCTGTATTCTGTACACAAGTCCCAGAAGTGCTGCATTTTAACTTGGAGGATTGCTGTTCATCAGATCCCTACACACCTCTATGCTAAAACAGATAATGCAATCCTCCAAAGGACAGAGCTGTGAGTTCACCCCCATCTTTCCTTCTACATTTATTGTCCTTACAACTTCCCACCAGAGACGGTAAAAATTAAAATAAGGGGGGTATTGGTACACTGCTGTGTGCTAGTAGTAGCCACCACCAATTTCTTTAATTCATAAACTATTTCTGAGATTGCTAAATGTTGCAGATGTGCTAAGCAGACCTGTCACATGCATAAAGTCTTCCATTTCTCTACAATTTATTTTAAAAAAAAAAAAAATCCCAGGCTTTTGCCATCAACATCCTAAACAGGTGGTTGACATTCTGGAAGTGATTAGATGCGTCATGAAAAAGTTACTGAATTACAATAGATCTCATTAGAGAAATGCCATAAAGTGAAGTGTAAGTGAATGCACAGGCAAAAGAAAATTTCCCAGTCACGAGGCTTACTTTCTAAATTTTAATTCTTTAATAATTCCATCATTTATCAAATAATACAAAAATACAAATATGTATTTTCTAATACTCAAAACTATTTCAAAGAAATTTTCAATTACTCTAGCTATTCCTTTATGGTCAACACTTGAAAAATTCACAATTGATGTTTAAAGAATTATACTTGTTACCCTAATGGGACTATTCATATTACCCGTCGTAGTTAGTGAATGTGTCGAAGCTACGAATATACATTTTATATAGACATATACATACACACAAAATTCAGGAGTGCCTTTGCAGAGCATTTCAAAGCACTGACAGTAGGCAGTCAGGGTCCTAGTTAAGGTCTTCATTTTTGTCAACAGACTTCACAATACAGTTTTCTATCCTTCTTCACTATGTGTGTGTGTTTGCATATATACATATATATTTGAACTTGCTGAAGACAGAATACTCATTGGATCAAGCACTAGATTTAAGCTCTAAATTTATAGGTATTTTCTTTTCCTTACATTCAAATTCTTATATTCATGTAACCAAACTTTTTACTGGCAACATTCTGAATTAATTTGGAAATTCCCACCATCTCTGCTTATCTGCTAGCCTCAAAATAAAACCGCTGGAGACAAATGAGCTAGTCTATCAACTTCCCTACAAGTTGTAGAGAAGTTCCACCTCTTTCCTTACAACACCTCTGGTACCTATCACATAGTGCTTATTCACTTAATCAAGTCCATTCATTAGGAATTAGAGAACTACCTTGCCACCTATCAGTGAGTTGAAGCTGTCCATGAAGAGGCCAGACACATGCCATAGCCAGCGCAATGGACAGAAGTGACTATATTCTCTGAAGAATGGGGGAAAAGATGTTCAACTCTTTTCAACCTTCCCAATAAGCACCTAAGGATTTTACTTGCACTTACAGCTAACCAAGCTTACAAACTGATTAGTTTCCTAAGTATCTTCAAAGTAGCAGGAAACAAAGCGTTGCTTACAACTGTAACAAGGAAGATCTCAGGAGACTGGAAGGGGAAATAATATTCACCCACCACCAACTTTGATCACTTCTCATAACATTCATTGCTTTGAAGCAGGGAATGAGGTAAAGCTGGTGTACTGAGGTACCTGAATGATAAATTACATACTTGAAATCACATAAGAAATCTAAAGGAAAATAGAGAACTGTACTGAACAACTCCCATGTTAGCTCTTTAAGCAGAATACCCTGGCATCTTCCAAAGGAATATGAAGGCAAAGGCTAATCAACATGGATCCAACAAATGCAACAACATGATATATGGTATATGTATTACTACAGCTAGCTCAAAATGGGTAGTTAGGTTATCAGAACCAGGCTGCTATACTTCCAAAAACATCTTACTCACTCAAGTCACCAGGTCATACTAAACTGCAGAGCAACTGACCTAAATGGGACACTGCACACATTACATGCTACTCTGTAGGAATGTACAGAAATTGCTGTCGTTGAGCCCATATATTCCTAACTACTCAAATATAATAAAATTAAGTATGACTTCGTAAAATCCAACTAAGCTTCAGAATCTGAAAAGCAATGCTTGTGGCTGACATACATTTTATGTGCACTTCTTTTCTTTAAAAATAAAAAAAAAAGGCAGGAATTTCCTTTCCAAATTATTAAAATATGAGTGTAAGATAAATTGCAACATAAATATATCTGAAGCAATGAAACAAATACATAATATTAAAATATATTACTGAAGAGATGCATAACTAAGAAAATTTAGCAGCAACATTCATTAGTTCTTTCCTCAAGACACAATTGCTCTTATTCTATGACATTTCAGTTCCGGTTAAAATAAAAAATCTCTTTAGGAAACGTTAAGACTACATCATACTGCAATTTACAGCTTATCTGTCAAACTGTGGTAACGCTGCATTTCTTATCAAACAACCACGTGTCATCTATTACTATGTATGAAAATTTGCCCTAAAATAACTTCACAGTTGTTTCAGATAATAGCAAAATTAAGAAAGCCCACGGTTAAGTAAGACGTGTACTAAGCTTTGTATCATGCACCTGTTTATGGAAAGACATTTGCAACATTCACTCCTACTTTCATTGCTCATTCTGTCTTGAGCCTTCTTAAATACTGTTTCTGTATGTGACAGAAAAAAAAAAAACAGATATGCTGAAGCGCCCTGAGCACCTGGAAAATTGGCTCTGGTGGCTGTACCATCACTGTTGTTCTTCATCTCCGATGAGAGCTTCCATACAGGGAGATGTGAAAGAATCCTCGTTACCATAACTTCGAAGGTAATTAAAACTGACATAATAGACCCCATGCAAAGACTTATACCGATACGTTAAAAATGGCAAACAGAACAACTATGAAGACAGAAGTCAGTTTGATGATCTGATTGGAGAGGCTAGAAAACAGACAAGGATATAACATAACTAAGTATTTGATCTCTCAGAGAAATGTTTAAACTGGGGAGAATAGTGAGGGTTTTAGTATATATGAAACTTTCACTTCATTATAACACGTAACTAATTTTCACTCTTATTCAGAGGTATCCCCAGATGATGCGTCTTAAAGCTAACTAAACTGGAGCAATTAAAGAGTTATTCAACATACCATTATTTTTTTCCTTTCTCAAAATAAATTACTTTTTTTTTTTTTTTTTTCTGGCTGTACTTTCATTGTTGATAATGAGGTTGGCAACCATATTTTCAACTGCTATATCTATGGAGTTCTGATAACAAAATACTGTGCTAGTGAGTGGTGACATAATATAAGTTATTGAATTTCAAATAAGAAAAGTAGCCAATACAGTTACAACATTCAAGCAGTTGTCTAATTTCAGTAAATTCAAACTTTTTAGAACTGCACAATAAAGTGCTTTTGCACACTTTTACTAGCTGAATCCCTACCAAATAGCAGAAACATTGCTGGTGAAATCTCTGGGCTTGAACGCTGAGGTTATAACTTCAGCACTGGGAGACAGGAATCCAAGTACTACTGCTGTCAGCTAGGTCAACATTTTAGTCCTTTGTTTGACAATTAGTCTAAATTTGTTATTTCACCAAACACACTTATGATCAACAGGTGAGTAACAGAGATTAAAAAAAGCCTATATGATCGGTCTGAAAAATTAAGATTTAGTGGAAATGGCATCTACATCTAATCAACAATTGATTTGAATATTAGATGTATGTCTACCTAAACCAAACAAAAATACCGTAAAGCATTATAAAACTGAAAAGACAACAAAAAATAATAGATTTAGTAAGAAAATACTAATTCTAAAAAAGAAAATCTTCAAAAATAAGTTTAGAGTCAAACTTTGTTTCCAAGTAATTTCTCGTGAACCTGACTGCAGAATAAGAATTAGAAAGTCTTATTTACAGCTTTGGAGGTTTTTTTTTTTTTTTTTTTTTTTTTTTTTAAAATTTAATGTTAAAAAAAATGTCAGAAGCATTCTGTTCTGATCTAGTCAAATAACAGATTACATGCATTTGAGTAAATTATAACATTAAACATTTAAATAGCTTGCAATAAAACTATTACTGTCATTCAACCAAGTTTCCACAGTTAAAGCCTGCATGTTAAGTGTAAACTAATCCAGCATTTGAAGAATATCAATTGTTTATCCGTTTAACATAAAGAAGGAAAGATGCAATTGGAGATTATTTTTTTTAAAAAAAAAAAAGATAAAATTCTAGCGCTTGTGTAGCACTCTCTAGTGGCAAAAGGTATTTTAGTCAATGAAGTCTTTGGAACAGAATTTATCATTGAAGTTATATAATTATATGACAAAATATGGTAATTTTGGAAAAGGGATTGTGTATGTGTTTTTGTTTGTTTTTCTCACTACTTACAGTTTCTCACACACAACTTTTCTCTCTGCACTGTTTCAAATATCTTATTGGTCACTAATACTGATGCTGAGCCTAATAATGTTTTAAACTCTTTAAATAACGTCTTTTTATTCATATCTTTGAAGGACATTATGTGAACAAAAAGAAAAAAAAAAAAGAGAGCCTTTGCTTACCTCTTCATTTACATTTCCTGTCTTCAAATACAGTCCATAAGAACAAAACACTGAACTCTGTGGTAACACTTTCTACAGTATGCATGTATATTTCTTTCTGACACATATTTCCATAAATTAATCTGAAATTCAACCATATTTGAAAGGGAACAAACGAGCTTTTATTATTTAATGGGTCAGGACGTGCTAGTTCCTAAGCTGTCATTTTATGCTATAACTTCGGCTCAAACCCTAACTTTCTGAGAATAAGCATCTTTTCTGGCAGATTAGTAAAATACTAGCTTTAGTCTAGTGATAGAACAAGCATAGGTGAGAAGATGAGCTAATCCATTTTCATAATAAAATTGTAAATCTTCTGGTAATAACTGTCTATACCAATTCTGAGCCACTGAAACTGAAGTTAAATCATATTAAAAAATCATTAAAAATAAATGTTATAAGCCTTTGACTTCCAACAGTTTTTTATAAAAGAAACTGCACAGCAAGATTAAAAACCTGAGCACAGATAAGCATTCACTTTTTTTTTTTTTTTTTTAAAGACATAAGGAAAAGATTAGAACTGCAGTCAGATTATAGAAACTTGCCATATCTTTTAGTTCAATATTTTTTAAAGGACTCACTTGTAACCATTATAACATGCAAACTTTTTGTTTCTAAACAGCTTCTTTACACAATAAACCTTAGAGGAAGAAAGCAATCCAAAAGGTTTATTAGTCCATCTAGTGCTAGACAAATTTAAAACTCATTGGAAACACCTCAGTGGGATTAATTTCTCTGCATGCATAGAATTTATGTGTACAACCTCTGAAGCATTACTGATTTCCAATACCTCTCTCCAGCCAATGTTACGACCTAGTGACTAACTAGGAGAGTCCTCATACACCAGTAACAAAGAAGACCCTGGAGTTTCTAGTACGTTTCTGATAAACACCTAGAATACCAGAGAATTATCTTGAGCACAGCATCAGGACTGCTTTACGAACTCACGGCTCATGACAGCTTTGGACACACAGTTTATTCCTTTAACAAAAGCTGTATTATAAACATACTAATGGCTTGAAAACAGTGGAATTTTTTGGAAATTTTGATGCCATGACAAGATAAAACACACATTACTGTGAAACTGCAACTTTAAAGCAAGACGTGCTTCCCCTCACATAACTTCCTCCTACATAGAAATCCTTCACTAGAACAGTTTATACCATTTAGTTTTCATTTTTTAAACAAACGAACCATACACTGGAGGTTCGTAGCTAAAAAAGTGTTGTTTTTAATGCCATACAAATCCATGTTAATCCTTTTTAAAATTTCAGTTAAATGATTTTTATAATCAGTCTGTAGTACATTTACTCTAAATCAAAAGAGTTTCTGAAATTTTTTGATCTTTAAATTGAATTCATGGAGAAGAAAGGAAAGGAAGTTAATCACCAGTTTATTCTGAATTTCTTATGAAGTTTTTCATTAACAAACAAATTATAGTTCTCAAATATAGAGCTTTCTAGATAGGAAGAACAATTTTAGTAAGTTATATTATGAAAGCAGTTCTTTTAAAACTATCATTACATGTGTTACCTAGCAAGCTATATATTCAATATTCCTAGTTCGATCTCCATTGTGACTTAAATTATATATTAGAATTAAGAATAAGCTAAGTATTACCTTAGCATACAGTTATTAAAACAATTGATCACATTTGTAAAGGAATTTTGCTTAATTTTCCTGACAGAAATCTTAAAATCCTTAAAGTAGGGCTGTGTGTGTTCATATAGGTATATACACCCATTTATGTATGTTTACGTGCCTTTAATGCCCCTGAAAATACTGTTAAAAGACACAATCATTTCTACATTTGTTACACATTGTTTACTCACAAGACAATGCCAGAGAATAGCAAGGAAATCAGCTGCTTATGTCATAACAAAATTAGTTTTATCGAACTCCTACTTTGTTTCAGTAAAAATACTTTAAATTAGAATTTAGTACCTACATGGGGTTAAATACATGAGATACACAGTTCTGCTTGCTAATCAAAAGATTTTACCGTGTACATTTCATGTTAAACCTTATCTTACAGTACTTTTATTAATAGAATAAGTGGTTTCTCTCAAGCATATTGGCTTTTGCTGTGAAAATACATTGTATGTACAAGATAGTTCTAATACACTTACTGCTCCAATATAATGTCTTGAACTACTGTGCAGAATAAAAAGTCCAGCCTCTTGCTTCTAAGAGGGTCTGTAACAATATTTTGATTGAAATAGGAATCTGAAATGGTAGCATCGTTTCTCAAACTGTGATTCAAAGTAATACTTTGCTGGCACCCTTCCTTACTGTCAAACAAATGGATAGTCTACATATAAACTGTGAGAACAAAAATTATATGAGATTTCCTTCTTACATTCCCATCTCAAAGCTATTTTGCCTCTGCACTGCAAATTTTACCATAACACTACAGCATAAAGAGCAGCAGTTTTTTGTTTTGTTTGTTTTTAATTTGGTATAATCTTTTTTTTTTTTTTTTTTTTTTTTTAAATCAACAGGAATGCAATATAAACATAATAGTTTTCATCCTCAAGACCCTGTACTCCTTTCCATCTAAGGGTGCAAATGGCTCCAGTTCAACAGAAAGGCGTCCAACAGCAGAAACAGAAAACCTTTTTTGGGCCCTTAATGAGGTCTCCAGAGCCCAAGGCAAACCGATAACAAATTGTACTTTCCACATATTGGGAAGTGGGGGCTGTGAGGGGGGAGAGCAAGAAAACCCTAGAGCCTGTCAACTGAAATTAATTGAACTTAGCCATGCCAAGAAAACACTGGTAATAAACCCTCCCCATCTAAATTAAGGTTTTACACCATAACAAAAAAATAGTAAAAATTTATGGCAGTAATTTCATCTTGGGTTTTCCAAGAAGAGCTTACTGATTTTCTTGCACTCAATAGAAAAATCCCAGAGGAGCAATGCATGCAGCAATAAGACAGACTTCTAAAAAGATACCACTTAATTTCTCACTCTTTCCCTCACACTATTGCTACTCTTCCACTTTTATTTAACTGAATATTAACTCTATCACTGCAATATGCTACCACAAGGTTTCTCATTGTACAAAGGTAGTAACTCTCTTGCTTCACTAGTCGCCTGAGAGGGCATTAGATCTCTGAGGGTTCATCAGTCATTCTATCATCCTAAAAGCAGTCAAGACTCTAGATGAGTTAGGATTAACAAAATGGAATCAAAGATCAAAACATAAAAGATTTTAAAACATTAAATCTCAGTTTGGGCCAGATGGTAAACTTTCCACGCAGAAGTAACTGGCACTGTACTGATTATCCCCTACATGCTGCAGAAATAAACTGATCCTGGATTTGACAACTGCTGAATACATGTTTTGCTTCACCCACTTACACACCACATCCTATTAAAAATCCAGGGACTAATACTCACTGCATCTATTGAATATAGAGCATCTGAACCCTTAATTCTGACTTTCTGTTTTTAGTTTGTTCTGCTAGCAAAGGCAAATTAATATGTTTTAGTTATACCATCCTCAACTTCAAAAGGATGATAATTACAAGTTAAATGATTTTTTTTTTTTTTAAGTATTAAAAACTATAATCCATGCACTCTATGAGACCTACAGAAATGATCACTAACATCCTTTATTGCATCACTCTATCATCCGAACAGAAAGTGAAAATAACTATACAGCTCACATTTTTCTGCTGTGTCATTGAGCAGCTTCTACTGAGATGCTTTTGGCAGGTCAGAAAAATGACTACCAAAGCTCACCAAATCAATCATTTAACAAATTAAGCCTCACACGGAGAATTTTCACACTGTTTAAAATGCTTTGTTCAAACCAGCTGTAACCGTACATTTCATGGACTTCACTGCCCCTATCTTAGGTCCACTACCTCAAAGCTGTTCCCCACTCTGCACAGAAGCACAGCAAAACCTCTCCTTCCTGTTCAGTCTTGAGATTATTCTAGCTTCACCATTCACCTGAAAATGGAAGCTAACATACTGTCTCAGCTGTTGAAGGGTTCCAACTATCCCTGGCATGATTTCAGCCCAGCCCAACTGGTCGTCCATTCTCAAGCACTGCTTGAGAGTCCTCACAGCCCAGAAGCTATTCCCTGACACAGGCGACGTGGACAGTTGATCAATTGTGGAAGCTGAAAGAGTTCAATAGGATGGAAGTGGCCAAATTAGGACACTTGTGACAGCTCATTTCAGAACTAAAGACTGGTCCTTGAGACTATTTAGTTCATCAACTTAAATACAGTTGTAGACTACTTGAAAAGGTTTCAAAAAGTCCATTAAGACAGTTACTAGAAGCAAACATTTTCTAAGCAGAACAATAAATTCTTAGGGAAAAAAAAAAAGGGGGGGGGGGATTTAAACAAATATCCTAAGAATTCTCTATGCTTGTCTTGCACTGTCCTTGTACTCACTCACAAATATTTCTACATTTAACATGACACTTGTTCCAAATCATCCTATCTTCCATATACAGCTTACCACACCGTTCAGCTAATGTGCTCAGTTTAAAAGGCTTTCTTTACTTTAAGAGCTTATCCTTCCATTTCCCTTTTCTGTCCAGGCTTTCTAAACCTCTGCAATCTCTTCTGAGACTCACAAGCTACACAATTCTTAAGATTTTATTTAATCCCCTGATCAGGCTAATACCGTATTTTTGAGGAAAGTCTGGAGAAAGCTGGCTGCCTTTATCTAGGTTGAAATAACTGTTTTGTTATTTCAAGTAAGAACTGTAAAATTGGGATCACGAAAGAAAACCATATAGCATTTGTTTGCCTTTAAGTACAGTAATTATCAGGCTGGTTTTCTGATAGGAACTTTGAGAATAAATCAGAGTGACATTGAAATGAACTGTATACTGTCCTGCATTTGTGTGTTAATACAGTTGTGTTATCTAAAGGTGCACAAAAATGCACTACAAATAATCTGAACTACCTGACATATATATCTGCCACTTCATTTGCTGAAACAGTTCCAAATCCTACCTAGCAAACCATCAGTTTTCATGTCAACTGAAATTTCTTCCCAGTTCTGCTGATATCATTTGAATGATTTTACCTCACGTTTACACAGTGTCTACAAGCTGTTTCATGGAGGTTGACCATGCAATTCACCCAGCTGTCCAGATTTTTACAAGCATCTTCTGACTTGGGATAGCAATACACTGCCACAATAGCAACATTTCCAGAGATGGATTAAGGCCTGTCCTGGGCCAAGTATGAAACTTTTCCACTTAATTCTCCCTTCTGCTTTCCCTGCAGCACAATCCAGCTCTCAGTTCCACTGAGATAAATGAGTGATGAGCTCTGGTTATCTCTACCACCTCTGTCTACTTGTGGGAGGATGTTTAAGCTACTAAGCCATACAGAGTAAACTAAAAACAAAGGAAAAGCAATCATGAGATTGCTTTTAACTGTTATTACCTAGTCTTAGCTCAGCAGAGAATTAAGATCATTAGAAACAGAAGAAAAAAGATTGATGTGGCAAGATATAGAAGCCCTACAAGAAGCAGCAGAGAAGACAGCAGCTCAGCACAGTGAACTCTCTGTCCAAGAATAAGAGGTTAAGAGAAGAGGGGAAGAGTCACCAGCCCAACCTCAAAAACACCCACCTCAGCACTAACTTTGAGCACAGACCAGCAGGAACCACCCATCAAGTACAGTAAGGCCTTCTGAAGGAACAGGACAAAGTGTTTTAGTAACTAGTCCAAGAAACCTGTTGCGTCTTAACATCTGGTTTTCTGATAGAGAGCAGATCACCTCCAGTTCAACCCTGGCCTGGAAAGGGGATGCAAATATTAAATAAGGAATTAGGAATTAATAGCTTTTCCAAATATAAAGGTCTCCTGAAAGACAGAGGAGGATTGTAAGCATCAAGACATCGCTAATGAATAAGTGATCTGCTACATTTAACTTACTCACAGAAAAATCCAAAAGAGGCAAGCAGAGTCAAAAAAAAAAAAAAAAAAAAGAAAGAAAGAAAGAAAGAAAGAAAGAAAGAAAGAAAGAAAGAAAGAAAGAAAGAAAGAAAGAAAGAAAGAGGAAAAAAGAAAAAAAAAAAAAAAAAAAAACTTTTTTGCTGATGCAGCATGCCAGAAAGTAGGCACTTGTTTCATTTTCTATTTTTGGAAGTTGTCAGAAATAGTATTCTAGAAAACAGGCCATAAAAATGACACCAGTGACCCTGAAGCAAATTATTATTCATTAAAGCTTTAACATTGCAATAACTATAAATGACTGGAAAATGACTGTTATTCTAACACTAAAGTGTGATTGTAATTCTGGAGACAGTAAAATTTTTAACTTTATTTTTAAGGCCACCCTTCCCTAAAACTCCAATTGTGGCACAGCATATTCTAATTAGATTACAGCAATTAAGTTCACAGAATTTCTTCCATATTAAAATTTTTTTAAAAAACAACTGCTATTCAAAGTAAAAAGCACAAGTATATTTCAGGATATCAGGACAGGAATTCCCTGTTTTGTTTCTTGATATTAGTGGTTATTGCTTTATTTTTAGCTATCCACTGTAACTCTCGTATTACACTTACATGTAACTATGAAAATATTTATCTGTAGTTCTTATGGAAGAAGTCCACTCCAAAGCACCATACATGAACACTTGAAACATCATGCACAAGAAAATATAAATGATTAATAATAAAAAAAAATGAAAAAAACCTTTCTTACCCAACTGCGATACTAATTTGTTCATACTCCTCTTTTATGACAAGTCTTGTCTGTGTTGTTAAGACACGTTAATCTACGCCATCTTCGTGGAACTTTTGCTTGCTCAGTATAAGAGTATTTTACACAACTTCCACGAAGCCACTGTATGAATTGGACTAGAGCTTACTAATAACTCTAAAGCTGACACGTTTGTACGTAGCCTGCTTAACCAATAAATCAAGATAACTATAATGCCAACATTCAAGTTCTTCATAAAAGACTAGGTGGATAAGAAAACTCCATATTACCGTTAAGTCAGTTCTGCTAGCCAGTGTAGCTGGACTGATTCTGAAAACCAGATGCTACAAGAGAAGGAGTAAAGTGTGGGAAGAAGAACTAAAGACATTAAGAGAACCCCAGAGAAAAAAAGGAAAAAACACACTATTTTTTCCTTTAAAAAAAATGTCAGTAGGAATAGAAAAGACTGCAGAGATAACCAAACAGCTCAATCCTGTCCTATCAGCCTGGTATGATGTGTGCTGTATAAAAGCACTCTCCATTGTCTGTGACTCCTGCAGTGACCTCTGTTATATCTTAACAGACAGAAACTACTTCAAGTAATTTCTGCGGTAACTGCATATATGGCTCCTAATTTTAATACTAAAAAAAAAAAAATCTTGTCTGAATGATTGAAATAAAATACATAATTTAGTTCCTTATTCAGATACAATTCACTAAAAGCTAAAATGAACAAAGATGTTCTGAAAATACATTCAAGGCCAGTTATGTCTGAAAAAGAAAAGAATGTAGTTTTCTAGTTTTGTAGCTGCTTTCAGAATTGTCTGAAGGATCACACTCTGCAGTTACTCATCTGCAAAATGTTACTTCTATTTCATAGATGTTCAATATGAACTATTAAATCTATTAGATCAACAGTGATTCCTCCCACCTGCACTTAAGACATTGATATAATGCCCATATCATTTCTGTATTGAAATATTTCCTTTTTTGGTAGCACAGGAGAAAACAAATATATTTAACTTTTTCATTTACATCATGGCAGTTGCATACAATGTAAGCTATGAAGCTACATAAAGATTAGATTATAAATTTCAAAATGACAATTTTAAGCAATATACCACTGGGCTTACTTTAAAATAAAACAGGATAACAGATGGTTTTCGGTGCCTAGGTGCCTCCTTTCCCCCTGCATTTTTTTTAATGTAACCAGTAAATAAATTTGGTGGTTTGTTTCTGAGCAGCTCAAACACTGATCATCCACAGTAGAAATGTGAAAGAAAATGAGAAAAAGTGTCATGTAAGTTCAAATGAAGTAAACATTTAGAGATCACCTCTGAATAAATATAAATATAAAATGTATTATATATATACATATAAATACATATATGTCATAAATATATATTGTGTCTGTTAGAAGCAGACAGCTCATTTTTAAATATTTATAAATAATACACTGGTGAAAAGCTCCAAATGCTCAAGGGGCTGGTCAAATCAGCACTGTCTCTCAATTTCCCTACCTCTTATAAAACAAAACAAACATTTAAAAACCATCATCCCAAAATACACACAACAATGCATCACTTAGTGACATTTTTAACTCAGTTGCCACAGAGTTGAATCAACAGTTCCAAAGCTAATAGAGGAAACTGGCAAACGTGGGCTGACACTCTGTCTGCATTTCATGAATCACTTTAAGCAATTTTCCTTGTCAGATGATTTGGAAAATTCTTTAACATTTTTTTTTATGAAATACACACTAAACAAGCTTCTAACACAGAACAAAATGTTCAGTCAACTTCCAACGTGCTAAATGCCTTTTCACATTATTTTAGATGCAAACTAATATTGTTAACCCAGATTAAAAAAAAAAAAAAAAAAAAAAAAAAAAAAAACAGATTCTCTCCAAAATTCAAATAACTCATTTAACTGGGTATCCCTTTTTGAGGTAATGACAAATACAAACAACAGAAACAAACACAGACATCCATTGCACCTTGAATAAACCTAGGCTCATCAACATTTGAAATACAAACTCCAGAGTCCTGCCACATCCAGTTTGTCCAAACACAAGCCCAAGCACTCTTCATTCAACGAACTCTTTTTCACACTTTTTTTTCTTTCACATTTGCTGTATCTAGTATTCGACATACAGAAATCCCAGGAGATTACATAAACAGATTACATAAGCAGACAAGCCATCCCACCACCCTCTCTCTCCTACCAACATCCTTTCTACATCATTGGTACCACTTTTTCCCCCTTTCAAAAGCTTTATCTAATTAAATTAGATTTAAATTAGATTAGAGCATTGTTCTCAACTTGTATTTAGCTGTAAAGTTCCCTACTTCTATTTTAACCCACAAAAGAGCCTGTTCTGAAACTATCTTCCCATACTTATTTTTCTCCCAGTGTCAATCAATATACCAGAATCAATAATTATTTCCTAAGCTTAGGCCTTACCTGCACCCTTTCCTTGCACTAACATTCCTCCACAAAAGCAGTATTACTCTCTTCCATCATGCACATGACTTCAAATCACTTGTGGAAATGAAGTATTCTAGATAGGCTGACCCCTAACCTTACTCAATTCCAGACACCTGCGGTGAAGACCAGTTAGGAGCTGGATGTGTCGTTGCCAGCACAGGCACATTGGGATGACAGTGGAAGACTGTACAGGGCCTTCAGTATTTTCCCACAAATCAGATGATGCATACCAACTCAGAGATAACTACAAACCTTCCATAGTGCAAAGGATAAAAATGTTTTAAGAAGTCTGAAAAAAAGAACTTTTCTACCAATGAACAACAGCTTCTGTTAAAATGATGAATTACATGCTCTTCTGTGTAAATTTCACAGGGAAGTATGGTGAACCCCTCTTTCTCAACCATAATTCAGTACACACGAATGTGTCTGACTGCTCTTGATGATATGAGGAACAAGCAAGCTTGGGCTGAAGAAAGGTTTGTTGGAGGTGTGCCAGGGGGAACAATAGCAAGGCCGGGGGATAAGGCAATGGCCCAGCTGAAGTGCATCTACACCAATGCAAGCAGCATGGGTAACAAACTGGAGGAGCTGGAAGCCATCATGCAGCAGGCAGGCTACGACTTGGTTGCCATCACGGAGACGTGGTGGGACCACTCTCATGACTGGAGTGCTGCAATGACTGGCTATAAACTCTTCAGAAGGGACAGGCAGCACAGGAGGGGTGGTGGAGTGGCTCTCTATATTAGAGAGTGTTTCGATGTTGTAGAACTCGAGGCTAGGAATGACAAGATCGAGTCCCTTTGGGTTAGGATCGGCAGGGACAACAAGGCTAGTGTCCTGGTCGGGGTCTGTTACAGACCGCCGAACCAGGACGAGGAGACGGATGAGGAGTTCTACAGGCAGCTGGCAGAAGTTGCGAAATTGTCAGCGCTTGTACTCGTGGGGGACTTCAACTTCCCTGACATATCCTGGAAGCACAACACAGCCCAGAGGAAGCAGTCTAGGAGGTTTCTGGAGAGCGTGGAAGATACCTTCCTGACACAGCTGGTTAGTGAGCCTACCAGGGGTGGCGCCCCGCTAGACCTTCTCTTCACAAACAGAGAAGGACTGGTGGAGGATGTGATTGTCGCGAGCTGTCTTGGGCAGAGTGACCATGAAATGGTGGAGTTCTCTATTCTTGGCAAGGCCAGGAAGGGGACCAGTAAAACCACTGTATTGGACTTTCGGAGGGCTGACTTTGTGCTGCTGAGGACACTGGTTGGTAGAGTCCCTTGGGAGGCAGTTCTGAAGGGCAGAGGAGTCCAGGAAGGCTGGGCGCTCTTCAAGAGGGAAATCTTAATGGCACAGGAATGGTCTGTCCCCACGTGCCCAAAGACGAGCTGGCGGGGAAGAAGACCAGCCTGGCTGAACAGAGAATTGTGGCTTGAGCTTAGAAGAAAAAAGAGGGTTTATAATCTTTGGAAAAGTGGGCAGGCCACTAGGGAGGACTATAAGGATATCGCGAGGCTGTGCAGGGACAAAATTAGAAAAGCCAAAGCTCATCTGGAGTTCAATCTGGCTACTGCTGTTAAAGATAACAAAAAATGTTTTTATAAATACATCAACACAAAAAGGAGGACTAAGGAGAATCTCCATCCTTTACTGGATGCAGGGGGAAACTTAGTTACAAGAGATGAGGAAAAGGTGGAGGTGCTTAATGCCTTCTTCGCCTCAGTCTTTAACGGCAATACCGATTGTTCTCTGGATACCCAGTACCCTGAACTGGTGGAAGGGGATGGGGAGAGAGATGTGGCCCTCACTATCCATGAAGAAATGGCTGCTGACCTGGTACGGCACTTGGATGTGCACAAGTCGATGGGGATGGACGGGATCCACCCAAGGGTACTGAGAGAACTGGCAGAGGTGCTGGCCAAGCCGCTTACCATCATTTATCAACAGTCCTGGCTATCGGGGGAGGTCCCAGTTGACTGGCGGCTAGCAAATGTGACGCCCATCTACAAGAAGGGCCGGAGGACTGACCCGGGAAACTACAGGCCTGTCAGTTTGACCTCAGTGCCAGGGAAGCTCATGGAGCAGATTATCTCGAGAGTCATCACGCAGCACTTGCAGGGCAAGCAGGCGATCAGGCCCAGTCAGCATGGGTTTATGAAGGGCAGGTCCTGCTTGACGAACCTGATCTCCTTCTATGACAAAGTGACGCACTGGGTGGATGAGGGAAAGGCTGTGGACGTGGTCTACCTTGACTTCAGCAAGGCTTTTGACACCGTTTCCCACAGCATTCTCCTCAAGAAACTGGCTGCTCTTGGCTTGGACTGGCGCACGCTTCGTTGGGTTAGAAACTGGCTGGATAGCCGGGCCCAAAGAGTCGTGGTAAATGGAGTCAAATCCAGTTGGAGGCCGGTCACTAGTGGCGTCCCCCAGGGCTTGGTGCTGGGGCCGGTCCTCTTCAATAGATCATTGATGATCTGGATGATCATTGATGATCATTGATGATCTGGATGAGGGCATTGAGTGCACCCTCAGTAAGTTTGCAGATGACACCAAGTTAGGTACGTGTGTCGATCTGCTCGAGGGTAGGAAGGCTCTGCAGGAGGATCTGGAGAGGCTGGACCGATGGGCCGAGGTCAACTGCATGAAGTTCAACAAGGCCAAGTGCCGGGTCCTGCACCTGGGGCGCAATAACCCCAAGCAGAGCTACAGGCTGGGAGATGAGTGGTTGGAGAGCTGCCAGGCAGAGAAGGACCTGGGAGTGATGGTTGATAGTCGGCTGAATATGAGCCAGCAGTGTGCTCAGGTGGCCAAGAAGGCCAACAGCATCCTGGCCTGTATAAGAAACAGCGTGGCCAGCAGGGCTGGGGAGGTGATCGTCCCCCTGTACTCGGCTCTGGTGAGGCCGCACCTCGAGTACTGTGTTCAGTTTTGGGCCCCTCGCTACAAGAAGGACATGGAGGTGCTCGAGCGAGTCCAGAGAAGGGCTACGAAGCTGGTGAGGGGCCTGGAGAACAAGTCCTACGAGGAGCGGCTGAGGGAGCTGGGCTTGTTCAGCCTGGAGAAAAGGAGGCTCAGGGGTGACCTTATCGCTCTCTACAGGTACCTCAAGGGAGGCTGTAGCGAGGTGGGGGTTGGTCTGTTCTCCCACGTGCCTGGTGACAGGACGAGGGGGAATGGGCTAAAGTTGCGCCAGGGGAGTTTTAGGTTGGATGTTAGGAAGAACTTCTTTACCGAAAGGGTTGTTAGACACTGGAACGGGCTGCCCAGGGAAGTGGTGGAGTCCCCATCCCTGGAGGTCTTTAAAAGACGTTTAGATGTAGAGCTTAGGGATATGGTTTAGTGGGGACTGTTAGTGTTAGGTCAGAGGTTGGACTTGATGATCTTGAGGTCTCTTCCAACCTAGAAAATTCTGTGATTCTGTAACAATGTCTTGTTACTAATCTGCAGTATGTCAATTCACAACAAGAGGATAAAATACATTTCTAGTTTCACCCCAGAGTGAATTATTTCAACTTCATTCATTTTCACTCAAAAGAAGTAAAACAGATTTGCCATACTGAAACAAACTGTTTCCCTTTCATTTACACATTTATCTATGAAGACAAGATAAAATATGGCACAGGAAGGCATCTCTCTTTACATCTGTTATGTGTGCTTTATAATTTAGTACAAACTGGGATCATCAGTGATAATGTCTTCCAGCCCTTCGTTTTGTTTTGATCTACTGGAATTTTAAAATCAGTTTTCCCTTAATTATACATTCCATCCTTAATAAAATAAAATAAAATAAAATAAAATAAAATAAGGCAGGGCATGGGAATACAACCTGAATGGGAGGGATATCTATGCACATACATATAGAGTATTCCACCTATCTTTAGTTTACCTATATATTAAATCAGAATTAATAATACTGTTACATTTCTTGCAGTGAAAACACAAACCACACACTCCAAGCAAAACATTAACATCATTACTTAAACTGAAAAAACCGTTTTCAGTTGTCTTATTTCAATTCGAGTGCTCATAAATACTCATTTTACACAATAAATTGTCCTTCTACCGGTACTTTAATAAAAATAATAATAATAACCAAAAAGCCTACCTCAGCCATTCTTAAAAGTGATTTTTATACATAATAAGCTTATTAATTCACACTGAACAATATAACTGTAGCATGGAAATACCGTAAGGCACATTTAAAATTGATTGTATGCCTTAATATTAGGTGCTTGTAATTTACTCCTATTTTTTCAAATGTCCAAACATGTGACATTTAAACTCTTAATTTCTAGACTCTAAAAAGCTTATTACAGAAACAGCAATATTACTATCTCTTGAAAAATAACTTTTTATTTAAAAGAAAAATTATTTCGATTCTTCCCATTACCCAAATTTTGATGGCATAAGAATAGACAGGTTGTCTGATAATTTATTGGGAAAACAAATTTGTAATGTCAAGTCACATAAAGTTATATAACTCCCTCCCACAAATCCTGCATGTTTGAAGAATCAACTTTCTCAAAGTTGAAGAAACCTCAAGTTCTTTAAATTCATAAGCACTTTTCAAGATTTTTCCAATTCTTAGCAACTTAAAAATACTTGAGCAAATCAATCAAATTTCCCCGCTCAACTCCACATAGGAGGAGTTCAAAGAAAATAATGATTTTAACACCAGAATGTTTCACTTTTAAAAGTCTGTAAAAAGAGAGCCACAGAAATAGAATAGTTTGGGTTGGAAGGAACCTTAAAGATCATCTGGTTTCTTCCATTCATCAGGTTGCTCAAAACTCCATCTAACCTGAGATCAGTGTGGATAAATCCAAGGAAAAAGATAATAATCTGAACGATGCTAAGCTCAGACACTGAAAATTGCAAATTCAGGGAAGAGATTTTGAAGTAATCATTTCAAGTCTTGTAAATTAACAGTTCTTTGTGTAGTGACAGCCCAAGGGCCTGGGGTGGCGTGGAGATCACTGCGATATTGCACGCTATTGGGAAAGGTGCTGAGAACAAATAAGAGTGGTTTTCTATCACTAATAGCTTGGTGTGCCCATATCTCAAATGCTTTTATGGAGTTTTGGTCTGCACACCTCATGGTGTGACTGTGTGAGCCACAACAGAGTCACAGAAGGCACAGAGTAGTCTCACAATATTGGAACTAGAAGACACCGAAACTAGCAAAAAGAAAACAACCTAAATAGGTAACGCTTTCTTCACACAGTTAATAAATAAGCTTTTGGAACATGCTACCATGGGCAATTGTGGATGCAGATGCTAAAAGCCAAATCAAAGAAGGTTGCTAGATAAATGAATGGGCAACAAATCTATAAACATACACTAACAAGATCACGAAGAGTACAAGGAGAATGGAACACAGAAAATGGACAGGCTCATATGTTCTCCCTAAGCAGCATCTCCTGGTCTCAGGGTCAAAAATTGGATGCTGAGCTAGGTGTCCATTGGTCTGATTCAACAGGGTGCTTACTTAACAATTTTCAATTAAAAGAGACAGAGTAATTGAACTGAACAGAATACACATTTAGAAATCAATATTTAATACACCCTCCATCTACTGTTATTCCCCAGTACAAAAAGAAAATTGTAGGAAGTAATGTAGTCACTACTGATCATTAATGATGTTACTTAAAATATCTAAGAATTCCAAGATGTTTGTTACACCTCAAGTGAAATATAGAAATATTTATCCTAATCTTACAAGTTAACAACATGCATAGAAGTATAAACTTGTAAAAATTGCTTTATGGTGAAATTAAAACCCAAATGCAAAAACTGGTGTTTTACAAAGAACACTTTCTTTCTTTTAGAGGACGTAAGAAATAACAACCAACTGCTTCCATTAGCAGCCTAAAAATGATAAATTGCACATAACTCTGCCTATTACTATTATCCCTACTGTAAAAAACAATAACATTTAAAAATATTTTTCATTTTGCTTTGAGATTTACTTTTAACCTATGCTGTATTTTCTGTGGTGTTTCTCTGTTCCATTGCTTTCTTTCCTTTAATCATTCCTACCGTTGCAAATGCTTATGCAATCTTCCATAAATTGTCATGTTCCCTAATAACTTGACTCTCTAGTGCACCTGACTTGCTCGGTTTTATTTATCGGTCTTTTCAGCTTGATTTTTTTTTTTTTTTAATTTTGGTTTCAAATGTTTGTGCCCTATCTTCTTGGCTCATGCTTCCCAACTGAAGCTGAGATGAGAAACAGCAAGTACAGGCTAAGCTCAACAAACTCAAGTTTGACACAGGTTATACAAGCTTTTTCAAAAGAGCAAAATGACACTGAATGAAGTGTTTTACGGTATAGTTTCCTTATTTACACTGATTTATAACTTTAAAGTGTGCCACACAGAGGATAACTTGAGGTTTGTGAATAGAGAAGCAAGTTTAACTACAGACATGTTTGCTGTGCTATAGCATTCTTAATGTCATCCAAATTATTCCACAGCGGAGCTTGGCCTAGTTTTGACAGATGGCTTTATCAACATAGAAAGTGAAAAGAGAATCCTTGTAAGCATATTATTTGGGTTTACATATACAATTTGAATATTAATAAAGTGTGATTTTAAGTGTGGCACAGTGTTTCAGACACATCAACAAACCATGCCCATTATCTGCTTAGAAATAGGGATGAGGAGAAATGCTTTATACAGTGACATCAAACAAATTTGACAGATGGCCATCACTGATAAACTAAAACAAACCAGAATGCTTACAAATATGGCAAAACAAGATTTCTTCCTGTAAAAGTCTGTCTTTGTAAGCATATATAGCAAGGTTTTACAGTTAATTCTATCTCTTGGAATGCAATAGAAACCACAAAAGAGGATTTAAAGAGAGATTGAAGATACCTTTAACCTCTAAAAGAGAGGTTGAAGATACCTTTTAAATAAAGGTTTGTCTTATGCAACAAAAACTTTAAAACACAACTTGCTGCAGAATTATTATGAACAATTTTATAATTTAGTGTTTAGGTGTATCTGCATATCACTTTGAAGCTGAATGACTACTAATAATTTTCACCTGTGCTGGATTTCTTATGAGGTGAAACAGCTTGAAAACAGACCTAAAAACAATTTGCAGTTTCTAAACTCATAATGAATACATAGAATTTTGAATACATAGAAATCCTAACCATATTACAAAACCTGTTTAGGTCACACATGAAGAATATGTATTCAGGACCACTTAAAATTAACTTCCTTTTAAACTACAAACCAAAAAAATAAGTATATATACACTTTTTTTTTTTTTTTTCCTTTTTGAATTATATCCAACAAACTGAGCTGGCAGGCTCTTTCTCACATTTCTCAGAAATTTCTATACAAGCCATATTGACCCCTTACACACACTTTCACAGAAACATTAGTTTTCAGAAGATGAGCTGTCTGGCAGATCGTCATCAACAGCTTAAATGCACACTAGATTTTTTTTGCCTTTTCCTCAAAGCTGAGTTGGGCTCTTTAGGTTAGGATAACTGAAGTTGTTATGACAGACAGAGAAAGAATTAAGAAAAGAGCTACTGTGATAAAGTTTCTGAAAAATGTTATTGATGATGCCTCTAGAGAAGTGAGCTTCTATATCACTACAAATAAAAAGAACACATTTGGAGCCAAAATTAAAAGTGCAAGCTTAGGATCAAAAGAATACATGAACGAAGATGAGAAAAAGAATCTTTTAAATCAATAAGCATTCTGTCACAGACAGGCAATAGCTTTCTTGATCTTGTGTAGAAGATCTATGCCATTTGAAAAATCTGAGACTATCTCATTATCTTCATAAAAGAAAAAAATGCCAGATTGAACATATACTGGAAAAAAATGCTGGGGAAAAAAAGTGAAAAAACATAGAAAGATAGAAAGATAAGCAAGCAGCACCTAGCCACTAAAATGGAGATGTTAGGAAATAATTTCCTTGGATTTCACAGGTTTAAAAAGCAAGGTATTGGAAACATGCCAAGAACGATTCCTCAGTGTGATCACCTTCTAGAAAGAGTGCTTAGCTCTTCCCTCCACTCTCAGAGAAACAAGCAAAAGAAACAATCAAAAAATAAATAAATAAAAAGACAGAAACCTGCATGCTTGCAGTAAAAGCTGATTTGTCAAAATAATAGCAGTGTAAACCCTCAAAGGTCTGGAGTGACATTTCAAAAGTATTTTCTTTTAATACTATTTTTTTTGTAGAACAAATCAAGATATTTTTTAATTATCTCTGTACATTACATTACATTATCACTGTACTGCATACGGTATTAGAATTTGGAAAAGATTTTAAGAATTCAGTTATCCAGAGATGAAGAAAACCTTGTTTGTCTTGTCAAGCAAGACTTTTTTCTAAACTCTGAAATGTCAGTATATCTGCACAGTTAGAAATAAAATATTTTCCAGCAGTTAATGCTTCCCAAAGCACAGTACAAATAAAATAACTAATCATATTAACTCGTTGCCTATGTAACCATTTGTATTTCTCAAGTGTGGTAACTAAGGCAAAGATATTTCAGTTGCCCAAGGTTAATCATTGCATTCACAAGAAGACATTTTATAAGGATATTAATAGCAGTCTTTTTTTTTTTCTCTTCTTTTTCCAGATGTTTTTGGACATTCTGAAGGCCTTACTAGAGCTCCTGCCAACAACTCTTGCTCTGTGTTTTTCAGGTAGGTCAGTGACGTAGCAGAGTTGGATTTTAAGTTAAAGCAATGTTCAGCAGTCCCTTTTGGATGTCTGCGTGCTTTCTGTAAACACCAGCCTTCTCTACCGGGGGGTATATGGGGAGGAGGACGAATTACTTGCATAAAAAAGCTAGTGCTGAGTTCGAGTTGCAGATGGTGTTTTCTTCTCAGTTTATTTTATGTACCCAGGGAAGTGTTTCAACTGCTTTTTCCTCAAGAGTTAACTCCTCTCCTGTTTCAACGCTGTCTAACCTACACAAAGAGATGTTGTTTTCAAGCATGTCTGGATCTGCAAAACAACTGGTCATGATTACCAATATTCCTTAGTTTAGAACTGTGTTCCTACTGAAGCATTCACTTTTTTAAAAAAATATATATATATTTAGGCCCCCTCCCTACCAAAAGCTCAGGAGTGACAGAGTTTATAATTTTATATGCCTGCACTCAGTCAGAGGATTACAAATGGTGTAATCACTAGTACCAAAAACTCTTGAGGCACTGAACAAAAAACGCCCCAATATCATCATTGCTTAATAAAAGGAAAGGCAAGATATTCCCTCTGCACTGATAAATACATTTAATACACAGCTTCGTACCTATCTAAGGTAAAAATATTTCTACACTATAGTTTCTATAGCAGCCAAGTATTTCAAGGGAAACACAAAGCCCTTGGATATATTCTAATACTAGCTGGTTGAATTAGTAGTTGTATAACAACTCAATATTTTTTGGTTTAAAACAAATTTTAAAAAGGCCAAAAAAGCGCAAAACATTTTCCACGTTTACAGTGTTTTTCTACAGTCATCTACCATTTTTTTTTGTTGGGTTTTTTAAACATGCTTTAGGAACAAGAATTTATGTAGTAATTAATATTTCCTTTTCATTAGTCACATTATAATATCTCAAGAAGAGTAAGAAAAAAGAATGAACTTTCTACAGTTAGCATTTCTCTAAGACAACAAAGAAATAGCAAATGCAGATAGAATTTGACCTTTTCCCCTTCTCACAATCTTTTTCACATTCTGGCATTACTGGCCAAATTACTTTTTAAATTATAAATTGGTCTGGTTGGACCATTACTCCCACAATTAAAACTCAGCATCATCCAATGGCAGATTAAACATGGGAAAGCAAATGGAGAATTTCCTTCTGACTTGATGTACAATCTCTGTACTGGTTCTCTCTACAGCTAAGAACAACAAACCATAACGGTACCAGAAACCTGGGAAGTTTAGGATACAAGCACAGCATACACTAGCAATAACAGCTTCACTAAAGGGAGTTTAAACACAGAAAAAACCTAGGTGTCTTAGACTTTTATTACAGTGACACCTTGTGGCTACATTTATGGCTACATTTGATTTGGAATCTCAAAGGTTTCATTTTCTTGTAATTGCTTTAAAGAGGTTTTCAAAATTTGTGATCTAGGACAAAGAACAAAGACGAAACTGCAAAACAAAAATGAAAGGATGAAAAACTGAAAAGGCTAAAATACAAAACAGCATTACCTATGTTAACACCTCATTGGAGGCGTTAACATTCAGTTGATGTACCAATGCCCCACAAATTATTTTTCATGGGAAGCACAATAATGCCCCTAACTCTAGAAGTATTGTGCATGTGTGTTCACAACGCTTCATATACCAAAAATCAGTCATGGTAAAGGCTGCAATACACATAATGCAATGAATAACTTACCAAGCACACTACATTGGTTTATTCATTGTGATATAAATTGCATGTATTTTATTCATCAACTAACTGCCAGAAAGTTGTATCTTTTTCATTCAGCTAGTGAGAGACATTGACTATAGATTCGAAAATAGATAATGACTCATCTAAGAGAAAAATGAAAGGTTTTCAAAAAAAACAAACAAAAATCCAACCCTGCACACATGTGAATAGAAAATACATTCACATATTTTCTGCCTAATGAAATGCTTGAATTGCTCCTTAAAACTCAGGTGAACACATTGCTCTTGACAGCTCTCACCTTGCATAACTAATACTTATATGAAAGATGACTCAAAAAGGAAACTAACGTTGCCTAGCATTTCAGGGCTAATTTTCTCTTTATAATCTATGTTTGAACAATTGCTCTAGTGTAGTAGATACAAACACACTGTCCTTCAACAACACCTACAGAATCTGACACATTCCACTCCCTTGTTTTGAAAAACAGTGTATATATTAAAACCACAGCCAATAAACTTAGTTCTCCAGCTCTCCCTTACTCCTCAAAAAGTTATCCTATACAGTGATGCCATAAAGAACTCTGCTTTATGACAAGCAGACAAACTAATGTTGAAATAGAAAATCAATTTTGGACAAGTCTTTGGATGAAGCCATAGAATGGCTGTCCTTTTGAAAGAAGATTAAGAAAAGTCCTGCCACAACACCCTAGATCTCTTCAAATTTTGTTAACATGATGGAATCAAAAACCACTGTCCTTAGTAACAAGCTGTCCACTTTGTACTAAGTTAAGGTCACAAGAAAAACAAAACCAGACAAAACAAAACACATCTATAAACTCCATGAGGCATTTCATCATTGATGGATGATTTAACAGAGACACCTTTAAGCCAAGATTTATCAAACAGATACAAACTAGAGGACATCTACAATCTCAGAGTGAGAAAAGAGTAAAGTAAGACTCATAGAGCTTTCAGGGAAGAAGTGAAGATGGATTTGTCCACATCAGGAAAAATAAATTTGAAGCCAGTTACATTTAGTATGAGACTACTAAAGCAAGAGGGAGGCTGAGAAAAAGTTACCTGAGAAGGGGCATACAAACGACCCACTAGATTTTTTCCACATACGCTACAACAGTTTGTCTGCAATTCCATGTTGCAGAGCAGTGAAGATCAGAGCAAGAGGCCACTCTTTGAGGAAAAAAAAGTGCTTCCCTTCCTTGGTGATTCCATTAATTGCTAAATGATTAAGAAGTCTGTGTCTACAGAATAATTACTACAACACTGGGTCTACGATACAAAGCATAGTGATCATAACACCTCTGGAATCTACAGATTATGGTTTCTCTGTTTTACAGTTTTTGGATAGGACAGCTTCAGTGTGACCACAAGCTTTTTCCAGAATTCCCAGCACCTCCAACAAAAAGACACCATCACCTCAATAATGATTAAGCCCACATAGGTGCTTTGTTTTCCACTTATAATTGCTCAAACCTCCTTCATCTTAATTCTCCTCTTTCTCTCTTTTGTAACTGTGAAAAATACTCTTTCTATGCAACAGAAAACATGTAAAATACAGAAAATACATTACCAAGTTGTATAGCAAGTATTTAAAACCATTTAAAAAAATTGGCAGTCAAGGAATGATGTTTACTACCAAGTGAAAAAAACATCATTGTTGTCAGAATGCAGATGCAAAAGGAAAAGAGAGTATGACTCAAAATAATAATTAAAAAGAGAGTAAGAAGAAAAAAGAGATACAAGGCTAGAGGTAGAAGAATTAGAGTTTTCAAAACAGGATGCCTGTAATTTATCAACTATATCAAAATGCAAGATAGACAAGTGTTGGGAGTTTTTTTTGACAGCTTATATAAGTTGTGCATACGATACACCATCAGAAATACATAATATAGAAGCAAAACCGAGCAACTTACTCTGGTGTCCACATTATCTAATGACAGCCATGCAATATTACATTGATGAACTAACCTGCAGACACGGGCAGGAAAATACAGGCTCTGCCAGGACCGACAAAGGTATTTAGAGTGATCGATAACTCGAATCCAGTCTAACTCATCCATGGACACTTCAATGTAGTAGGAGTAAGACCTTTGGATTGTCAGCAAAAGAAAAAAAAAAAAAAAAAAGAGTGGTTAGAACACAAGCAGTCACATATTAGGTATTAACTTCTACAATTTCTTCTGGATTTTTTAGTTGTGCTGAAAGGGAGGCTACCCATAGTCCCGTATCTAAAACCTCTAAGAAAGATCCCTATTCCAAACTAGCTTTCAAAACAAATTCACATGCAGTTATATTTAGAGATGTTTTCAGAATGACTTAAAACATCCCAATACTCACAATCTGCTGTAATCAGGTAAGACCTTCACCTCTCAAAAAACACAATCAAAACTTTCAAATTCCGTCATATTTAGCCATAAACTATTATTTTAGATTTATTCTATGCAGAAAGAATACAAAACACTAGTGATGAAGGTATTTCTATTGCTTTCCTTCTATTGAATGAAGAAAATCAAAAAAGATTTAACAAATTGAAACCTTTTACTTGAAGAGGACTATTTTACCTTGTGGCATAAGCTTTTTCTCAATCAAGTTCTTCTTGGCCACTTTTGACCATCTCAGCTGTTTATGATATGTTGTTAAGCCAGTGATGCATCACTTATACAACCCAAAATTACTTCATGAAAAATAAAAACAAAAAATATCTACAACACAATGCGTGTTCCTCTTGTTTATGTTTACTTTCAATTACTAATCTTATTTTTTCCCTATAGGGACTTAGAGGGGAGGAGGCCTAAAGTGTTGTGTTTTAAACTCTTCTCTCCTCTAGATAACATTTAGTATCAATTTATGCACTTCGAAAGGTCTTTAAGATGTCAGTTCATAATCAGCTTTCACATTCACAGTAATCAGATGTGTAATACTCACAACCCATATAAACACACTGTGTTTCAGCAACATGATTATTACCAGCCTATGCATATTTGACCAAACTAGATGTCAGCATTTCAGAGTTTGAGCAGTGAAATCCCAGTCTTTCTATCTACTGTGTGGTGAGAATTTAGAGTTCTCACACCACTAGAATAATGTAAATTTTTAACCAACATACATTTCCTTTTTTTTTTGGGGGGGGGGGGGGGGGGAGAGGGGAGGGTGTCAAGATACCAAGCAAACAAAAATTATCTAAAAAATAAAACAAAATGCCTTATCTTTTCTTAAGAATGGCAACTTTTTTGCAGAGATAATTTGTACAGCTAGTCTCCTTTACACTTTTGTAACTAAGATTCATCTGTTAATAACACCTCTAAATTATAGATGCAAAACATACCTGTTAGCATGTATTTACTTTTATTAAGAATGTACACTACCTATTTAAAGATATCCAATAGGCTAAAAGCTTCACAGAGACAGCTGAAGTGAATGAGTAGTTTAAAAAGCTGTTCAACAAGAAGCCACAGTAAACTTGTACAGTTGCTAAATCATCTCCTTAGAAAGATTATTTATGTATCCCATGAGAAAGATGTAGATGAGTGGCTGGCAATTCTCAAAATAAAAGAATAATATAAGTTGGAAGGGATCTCTAGACACTTGCCCAACCCTACAGTCAAAGCAATGCCAACAGAGCAGGTTGCTTAGGGTCTTGGCTGGTTAATTTCTGCATACATCTAAGGACTGACACCCAGAACTTCTCTGTGCAAACCCTTCCCAAGTTCGACTGTCCCCATTATGATTTTTTTCCTAATGTTTAATATGAATTTCCCTCATTGCTGCTCATGTCTACTGCCCTTTGCCCTCTCAGCACACAGTTTTGACAAGAGCCTAGCCCTATATTCTTCCATTAAATAGGTGAAGACAGCAATAACATCCCTCCTCTTCCTCTCAAAATGGAAGAAGTTCTCTCAGAATCTCCTTGTACATCACGTGCTCAAACCCTCATCATCTTGGTGCCCTTTTGCTGAACTCACTCCAATATATTAACGATATACTGGACAAAGCCCACAGTTGGACCCAGTACTATAAATGCTTCCTTGTGCATTTATCTTAAGACAGTTGAGCTACTGGAAGAAAAAACAAACGAACAACAACAAGCACAAATGAAATTCAGGTGTTATACCTAATGAGAAGCAAGAGAAAGTCCAATAATATTTACCGCAGGAAACAACAGCAAAAAAAAAACCACAGATATGAAACCACTAAACCACTGTAACCTCAGTATTTTATGAAGATAAAAAGAGGTTCATCTCGTCCAATTCTGCCACCAACAATGGTTAGTTCTACAAAAAAAAACAACACTTTTATATAAGTTTTCCCAAGGAGAAAGCTTTTTCCACCCTGAGTTTCATCAGCTGATATATGCCTTGCAGATGAGGGGCATCTTACCAGTTACAAGCTCTCTGAAATTGCAAGAGAACTACTCGTTATTAATAGCTCTAATACTTTTTAAAATTTTATTAAATACTGGGTTTTCTTAGTTGATCTTCTGTGACAAATAGTTTAATATTGTGAGAAGTTGTACCTTGAACCTTTGAAAGTTTAATATTCATTCTTTCCAAAAGGAAAAGAGAAGTATAAGTTTCAGCTGAACTGAATCAGAACTTCAAATAACTGTAAGTTCAAATAGCTATAAGTTCATGCAGCTTGTTTTGAATAATTAATAACTGTAATTCATATTTTAAATAAATTTTAATTTACCAAAACAGTAAAAATTAAAATCCATAGAATGCCTCCTGTTCTAAAATAACACAGCTTAGTTAAGAAAAAGTATAACTGTTTTGCAATTCTAAACTGTTAATTTGAAATTACATAAAAATCAACCTCTTATCAGAAAGGTGGCAAAGTATAAATAGCTTTGGTTTTTGTTTTCATTTAAATAGAAAAATGAGTATAAATACCTGCATGAGATGTCTTCTAAATTGCAAAATTTTTATGATAGCATATTATAAAATGAATATATTACATTTGTAAGATAAAAAGAGCCTTGAAATTTTCCTGCTTAAACAGTCACTCATTTGTTCAAGTATGCATAATTTGATCTTTCATGCTTCCCATAGTAATCTAAAGAAGCTGAGCATAAACTGGCTAAGGCATCCATGATAATTCATACTTCACCAGTCCCACTACAAAGTGGCTTCTACTAACTACTGCAGTTAGCAGGCAAATCCTATTCTAAATAATTTTTTATTCTCTGATTTATTGTTGAAAATATGGTATTTCTTAACAATTTTGATATTGAAAAACTTTAAACAAACATTCCTTTAGTGTCTAGGACATACTATCTGAAAACATTCTGCAAAAGAATTAGAGTAAGTGGCAAGAATTAGAGCAAGCGGATATTAAGTGGCAAATAGAAAAACAAATTAAAGCTGTTAATTAAACTATTATTAATTGAAACTATTTAAACAATGTAAGCTTCCAATAGTGATATAAAATATTTAATGAAAACACTGAGAACACACTGAAATATTACGAGATACTTTTATCTCACAAAATAAGGTCTGTCGTGTAAGTAACCAAAACTGTATTTAAAAACCAGCCTTTTCAAATAAAACCTGCCACTGCCACCTCCAACACTGTATCATGCTGTTTCTATAAAACATTTATGAATAATTTGCATTTATATGTTATCACAAGAAAAAATGCATCACCTTCCTTTGTTATGTTAGTGTGGCACCTACCGACTATCTCTGTCCCACAGGAGTATTCGTATGTGGTTGATTATTGACGGCTGGCCTAGTTTAATTTCAATACCAGAACGGCAGTCATCATCGATCGGGTGTCGAGAAAAGCCATGATCCAAGTCATAGTTTTGAGTGTCCCCATCTAATAAAGCAGACTTCAGCTCCCCTTTTACAACCTGGGCTCCATACTTCATTGTTGCAATATTTTCTCCTGGTACTAAGAAGAAACGGAAATAACTGCTTAGTAATTATACTCTCATCATGCAAATTAGATGTTCTGAACATTAACTGTATTAGGTTGGATTGAAGATTTACTGCCCGTGTCGTTTCTGCAATGGTGGCTACAAACACATGCTCAAAGAAAGAAGAAAAAAACAGAGCCAGTGCAAAGTAATACCGCTCCTGTAAATCCATTCCTTCCAGCACTCTGCAGCTCAGTTTCCAGCCAAGAATAGTATACTTCACAAATTATTTTCACTGCCTTAATAAAAGCTGTTTTATTTAACAATCTCATAATGTAGAATTATGACCACAAGATAATTGCGCATTTTGAAAACACATTTTAGAATTTTTTGTTCTTCCATTTCATTTGATGCCACCTAGCCCTTGCACAGTAAAAGTAGTGATCATTTACTAGTATAGTCCCTGTATTCTTAGTGTCTCACAATTTTACAGAATTCATGCGTGCCTTCCTTATTCAATAGTCATTTTCCTCCTGGTTTGAAATTTTTGGTCCATTTAGTTTCTCCTCACCTTTCACCTTACCTCTCATCACATTTGAGCCCTTTTTTAAGCCCCTTTATTTCGGGGGGGGAGGGAGAGGAAACTAAAAGCTCATTAAATGCTCAAGACATGGAGAAATCATGAATGTGCAGAGGTATAGCTGATGGAATATGCAGAGCAGTATATAGAGTGGTACAGTTAATACAAGCTATTTTGATAACTATACAAGCTTCCAATACTCCGTAAAGCTAAATGAACCTGACCAAAAGACTAGTGAAGTTTATGGGAAATTTCCTACTGGCTTCTTAGGCTTTGAACTAAGACATTAAAGCAAGCCTTTTATGCCTGCATTTCAGAGTAATAAATGTGTTTATCCTAAGAACAAGTCTTCCATTGAGACAACTGGGGATAATGATCCCTAACTCAACTACAAAACAACACAGTGATGAACCACCCTGCTAAAAAGACATTGTTAAGAGTTTTGTTTCAGGACAGAAATTGGAAAACATGATCTCAACATTAAAAAATTAAATAATTGAAAGTCTGCCCTGAACTCTTCAGGCACATTGGGAAGAGAAGTATGAATTTTAACAGAATGTTATCTCTGTTATCTAAAGAACAGGATTTGCAGTGATACAACTTTAACTGTATTTTAGTACCACTACATATAAATATCAAATGCACTAATATACAACCATGAAATTGCAAGTAACCATCAATGTTTCTGCAAACAGAGAAAGTCCCAAGGGTTTGAACTAATATTAAAACAACATAGAAATTCAATTCTTTCGAAAGCTGTGATTTTGACAAAGCTAGAAATTCCAAGATTAGGAGCACATTATTGAGATGTAAGAAGGCAGAAAAAGAAGTAAGGAGACACCATTTAACTTTATAAAATTTATCTGCTAGACTGTCAACAGAACGTCTTGTATCATAGGATTTTTACAATATCCTAATATTAACACAGATTTCTAAATATTAATATCCAACTTCTAAGGGAAAATGTAGTTCTAAAAAATCACTTTTCTATTTCAGGGCTCATCCTGGATGACTGACAGACTACAGTGCAGGCTGTCAAGGAATATTTAATGTTATTCTTCTGTAGGAAAAATACTATCTATACATCCCATATTATATGCAAAGTAACGGTATTTTTAAAAAGCTCAACATCAGATATTCCTGTTGAATTAATAGACAGCACAGATAAGAAGTTAAACAAAAGGCTTCTCATGCTTTTTATACCTCCTTTACACAATTTGGAAGAGCTGTTTATATTATTTGGACAAACATAAAAAATAACAGAAAAATAAAAAATACTGGAGAAAATATGTATGAAAGTCAGCATCAACGTAAAATCATTGAAATTCCATATAGCCCACAGCCAAAGCATTTTTGTTCATTGTTTTTGCAAAGGATTTTCCATTAAAATACAATTTCCTCAAGGAAAATACATTCTTATAATGATGTATGTGTTTGAGCAAAACCTGAGACAAAAAACAAGAAAATATGCTGACTAATGTTATTTCCCATTTGAGGAACACCAAAGTCAAGAATGTTACATAACAAGACATTTCATTATGCAAGCCTTTCAAAAACATACAGCAATAGACAAAAACTCAAAGAACACATTAACCACTTCATCCAGACAACTGTAGAACTGTAGTCCATCAGTCACTAAATGAGGAGGAAAAAAAAAAAAAAAAAAAAGGATGCTTACTTAACATGCCCCTGTAGTTGAGGTCCATGTCCCGACTCTCAGAACGAATCTTAATGGCATCTAAGATGGCATCTGGTGACAACAGTCCAGAAGGTCTTACAACATTTAGCAGTTCTGTTAGACTCATTAGTGGCAAACGCACTGCTTGCATAATTTCAGCATGGTTTTCCTTGGGGTTATGTTTACACCAATTCATCAAGGCTTGGAAAATATCCTTCTCAGGAGCTGCAAAAGAGTCCCTCAATACAATACTTAGAAGAGCAGCCTGGAAAAGAGATCAAAGAAAAAATAGCTGTATTTTATTATACTTTTATTTATTTCTTCTTAAAATTTATCAGGTTATTTAACTTCCACATATTAAAAAGGAGTGACTACTTGAAACAGTAAGTCCACAGTAGAAGCAAAAGCCCCCTCAAGATTCCTGAATTTGAATCTTGTATCTCAGATTCAAAACACACAAACGCACACAAAACATTTCGTTAGTCTATAGCAACTGCACTAACGGAACTCCTCACGTAGACCTAATCTTCAGTTTCAGTACTGCATTTATGGCTTGTTTTAATTTCTTAAGTATATATTAAGGAAAAATACTAATCCACTACGAGAAATAAGACATAAAGGCAATGTGGAAAACTATTCAAATCAATTTTATTCCAACTTAAGTTATACAAGCAAATTTAAAATAATTAGGAATATAAGAACTGATGCTTTGGGGATTTAGTAGCATGGTTCAAAGCATTCCTTTAAGCTAAAGCTGATTAAGATGACAGATGCAAAAAATCATCTGTGGCTTGGAATCGCCTTTAAAACCATTTTTAACTACTTGAGCATTTGTTTCCCCTGCCCCTCTCTCTTGGGACCAACTTGGTATCATCAGGTAAAAACCTGACTGACCCTTACTCATACAAATAACCAACAAATAGCAAAATGAGAACAAAAAGAACTGAATGGTTTTTGATTTTCATTTAGCAAGCACAATAATTAGGAGTCTGCCTCAGAAAAGGACAAGTATCTTTTATATGCCAGGATTGGCTGTGATAAAGATTTTAGAAAGTACATGTTTCCTGATGAATGAGATTTTTTTTTTATTTTTTTTTAAATTGAAAACATGTTCTCAGAGCACGGATTTAATAAACTGCATGTGACAGAATACAGCAGGGAAAAAGCATCTTTTCCCCACTCAGCTAGTAAGCTAGTCAGCAGAGCAGAATGTCTTGTACTTGTTCAGGGAACAGACCCATCACAGCTTTTGCACTAATACTTTTAACACTTTCTTCTTTTTTAAAATAAAATTAAACCATCATTCATTCAAGATGCCCTGCTGCTTCACGTGAACACCACTTAAAAACACTTTACCACTATTATATCCAGGTCAAAAGCCATTCCAGAGCAAGTGGAAAATTTCAGTAGCATAGGATTGCCTGACTCCAGCACAAATATATATGCATCTAACAAGAATAAATACAACAGAGAAAAAACAGCAAAACCCACACCCTACAACACAACCATATTACATGATATCAGAACATGACAATGATCAGCAATATAAATCATACCAAACCCTGCGATACTCTAGTTTACACTGTAGAAAATCTCCCATCATAGAGTCCGCCTATATCAAACAATTAACAGAATGGAATACCTTCTGCTATCTTATCTTTACTTTATAACCATGATGCAGTATTCAGAAACCAAGGACGTCAAGGACTGATTAAAACAAAGAAGGCAAGATTAAGCTACCCGCTCCCACCTATTAAAATATTCTCGTATTTAGCTATACTGACTGGTCAGAATTAAATACCTAAAAAGTTCAGAAAGGATCACCAGAATTTTCACTTCAGCTTGGCTTGAATACTTCCAACTGCCTCAATTTCACTAGTATGAAGTGACACCTATTATCAAACCTATAAGCTTGTATTTTATATCCCTATTATTATTTTATCATGAAGTGTATACAGCTTAAAATTAACATTCCTGGGGAAAACAAATACTAACAGGAGACATACCTTAGAAAGTGACAGGAAGCCTTCACTGGAGAGCACCTCCTGGGCATTTCTATCCATGAACATACAGCACATAAAAGTTAATTTTGGGAGGGAATAAAGACTGGCAACATCAAATGTCATACAGACATTCTGAATATTAAGTATGGTGCAAAGATACTCAGATGTGGAATCCTCCAGCTCTGGAAACCCATATTTATGTGCCAGGCTTAGGAAGTCTAGGAGGACTTCCTCTTTCTCATCTCGTAGTGTAGCACGACCAGTGTAAATATACTTCAGCAGCATGGTAAATGCTTCTGCAGTGGTGTCCTGAAGAGGAATTTCTGCTTCAGGCTGAGATTCTCTCATTCCACCGTACAATAATGCTCTATAAGGAAGATAAAATTTGAGAAACTTATATCCTGATAATATCTGCATTACTAACAAAGCAGGCAAAAATAGAAAGAAATAAAATGGCAAGTTACAACAGAGGGGATGGAATGGGAACACACATTAAGAAACTGCAAAAGAAAAAGCCTTATGCTTGGCATTTAAAGTGGAGCTCTCCCTGAAAGCAGCTGCACAGGAACAGAATAATAGCCTAATGCATCATGCTTTTATCCTAGAGAACACTTGCTCCATCTCTGCTTTGAGCAATAGTTCGCAAAGCAGAAATTCAGATACCATTCAGCTAGGATTTTTTTGTTGCTGTTGATTTTTTTTTTTTAAGATAGTGCTATCAGTGATTTAAAAAATGTGGAAAAACAAATGAAACAACTAGTTCATCACCACAATAGCATTTACAGATTACAGTAAGGAATAAAGGATCAAAAATCCTGAGATTTGCTAAAATCAACACACAGAAACCTTGATGATGTCCTGAATCTTGAGAAAGTAAGAAAACAATTCAACATACCCACATTTTATTATTTTGTGTGTGTGTGTGTGGTATGTTTGAACACAATTTGCATTCAATCTTGGTTTAGTTATTAACTTAACCCTCTAACAAAACTAAGTGGAAAAAGATCATGAGGAAGTCCTACTAATTCTGTTTAGATTGAAAAATGCCCAGTTCTTCAAAAAAGCTGGTTTGGTATTATTCCTGGTTTTCAAATAAATATTCTAACCTGAATCAACCAGACCTTTTTGAATACTTAATTTCAATGTGTCAAAAGTAAACTTTCTAATTAATGTATTTCACAGAAGCACGCCATCCATGCTCTGAGAAATCAAAACAATGTTACAGCAGAATTTTCTGTTCCAAAGTTACCTTTCTCTTGAATTTGTGAAAATAACTTCACAGTCCAATTTAATGAAGGTCAAAAGAATAACATCATGACATGGTATTTATCTTTTTATATCTGGACACAATGATTTGAAGTGCTTGGAAACATTCACAGAGAAAAGGTCACACTCAATGGACAGATGATTACACACTGAAAAGTTCATAGAGAAACAATGTTTATCTTATCTGCATGAAAATTTCCTGTGAGCCTGCCAAAAAGCTGTACTTCACCTGAAATAATGGCACCTAGCAGCCAGGATCACTCTGTGTGCTGGAAAACGTTTCTTTTCCACTATAAAGGTAACGTCGCTATATTCTTCGCCATTCATCAGAGCACCGATATGCTCTGACAGAATGTGAACATGGTCAATCTCACCCACAGCTGTGTAAGGACGAAGTGGATGGCTGTTACTCATCTTTGAGGGATGGGGATATTGGTAGCCTAAAGAGAAAAAGAAAACAACTAAGAGTATAAAGAGCAGAAATATTTAGAAATGGCAAAGATCAAGCTGCAATTATGAAAAAGTCTAAGTTCCCATATATTACAAGGAAAATGAAACACAGAGGTTTTCTATTGAAGTTCATTTACAACAGGACTTAGTGCAGCTTAAATCAACAATTCTGGTCATAATATATATATATATATATATATATACATATATTTCAGAGAATTCCATCACCTTGTTCTTTTGTCAAACCATTTACTTAAAAAAAAAAAAACTTCCAAAAAATGAATTAAAATTTAATTTAATTAAAAATTAAACAATTTAAATTACAATTACCATTAGAAACCAATTTTTGTCTGAATTAAAATGCACATAATTAAAGAGAAATAAATGATTTGGCTAATTAAGCTTAGTCTTAACTCCGAAGTCTCTACTAAAATCAGTGAGTTTATAATAAGTAAAATTTATAAACCAGCAGTGTTTATAATCCATTCTTGCAGAATTCCAATCAGCTTTCCAGAACTGGGAGAAAATGAAGAATTAGGGATAACTTGTAACTATTAACAAATGAAGTCTGTCAAAAAGCAAAGCTTTACAATGTACATTTTTCTTACTCTTTCTACTCAGTTATCTTGATCCCTTAAATATTTAAGAAAATTAAACCAATTAAACCACAAATACCTCTCAGTCATAAATGTAGAAGACTTTTCTAATTTATGAAACAATACAGTTCTATGGAATTATTTTGCTGCTACTTAATTCACAAGAGGTTTTAGTCTTTATGTTATTTTTGGCTTATTTCTGCAACCTTTCTGCAGGCTTTCCACAGACTCAGTGGCAAGAGTATCAGGAGAATTTAGGTCTTAAATCAGCTCCTATTGTTATACTTCAGATTCCTTTTAAATAAAAAGGTATACTGTTTCAGATAATAATCACCTGTTTTTTCAGTGTCACTTCCATGCTCCAGTGACTGACCACTTTTCAAATGGGCACACACTTAGTGTTGAAGAAAGATGGTGTGCAGGAAGATGAAAGCATACCCTGCACACAGCTAACGCATTAAGTGAAAAACTCCCAACAGGAATGCGTTTTAGCTGTATTTTAGAAGTATAATTAGAAAATACAAACCTGTTCCCAGACACTCCTATGGAACAAGGAAAGGAAAGCACACGTATGTAGGGTAAAATATTATTTGCACTTCTGTAACACCTGAAAATGCCTAATCCAAAAATCAAGACACCATGGAAACACCATACCAAAGAACTTTAAATTAAGCCAGAAAAAGTGGTAGAAAGTCAGATTGGAGAAAAATACAGCATACTGAAGAGATTATATAGATGACAGCCTAAGTGGGAGCAGACCCCAGCTTTCCTCAGGCATTCTACACAACTGGAATTAGAAGCTGTACACCCATGGAGACATCACAGCACGGAACCAGCACTGCACCTGAGAAGCAGTCTAACTGTGGTAACACATAAAACTGCAGGAAGTTATTCTGCTATTTGACATGCAAGTAAATTAGGTGGGGTTTTTCAATCGTTTTAGTGCTTGTTTTTTCTCCTGTCATAACAACAGATTGTCTGTACTGGTTTGCACTGATTCGCACTGGTTAAATTAGCTAAGGCAACACTGCAGTGAACACATTTACACAACAGATACACTTCCAGCAACGTTTGCTTTGTATCGAGCAAGATTAATTTAATTCACATCAATCGAGCTGCAACTAGCAACAGCATTTATCACAACATAATTATGTGAGAGTTTAGAGACTACAGTGAAATTGAAATGCCCTCAAAATGTAAAACCTTTTACTACAATAAAGGAGCAAACAAAAGAATACATTTGCTACTCAGTTGCAAATCTAAACCCTCGGTAGTCCTTCAAGACTTCTGTACCTTACAAGTCTGTAATTGCTGTTCTTGATCTTCATTGTTATGCACAATAGCCAGGCAATCCAATTACATGCAAGTTACATGCACATTATCAAGCAAAACGTACTCTCTCTCTTCTGCTAGTTCCACTTCTGATTAATTAGGGAAATTCATTTAAGGCACTTAAGGTACATTTGGGTTTTTAAATCTATTTTACTTCTGTTTACAGTCTAATTTCTTGCTTTCTTCCTTCACCTTTTTTTTTTCTGTAAAATTAAAAACAGATATTGTCTGAGAGACTACAAAAGTGGTAAAAAATACAGGAATACTATTAGCTGCACACTAACTTTGCCTGCTGTAGCTGTGGATGTTGTCATGTGCCAAAGGGTGAAAAGTTCAAGGGAAAACTGTTCCTGTTTCAGATAAACAAATGAATAAAATCAAAAGAACACTTCTCTCCCAAGAGTATATAAGCCTACCTACACAAGAGTAAGTGTGCAAAGTCTGAACCAGGGACATTTGCTAATAATAAGCCCACAATGACAGTCTTTATGAACACGAAGACCTGGGACTAACACAAGTGATGAAAGCAGAAATTGAGAACTCCTTTTGTATCAGCTGCAAGACAAGTTTGTTTCACAGATGTTCAACACTCTCCAAATTGCTGGTGCAATATTATTCTGAATTACCAGTTTCAAACTGATCACTGGGCATATGGGACTCAAACAGTGGCTATGAGCCTCTGGCTGAGGAACCTTTCAAATGCTTGAGTGACCCAAAGGGTTGAAAACTGTCAAGTCTATGAAAACTACGTACGTGACTTAGGTGCTTTCAGTGGGTAACACTAGTATGAAGAAGAATTCAAATTCATTTACTCAGCCTACTACAAATTTCTAATGCAAGTTTCACCTGTAAAACAAGCAGCACTGTGAGAGCAGTCTTGTCTTCAAAATGTAGAACTAAATAGTACATGACTTCAGAGCTTCCCAGCCTGGATTATTTAGCGGTATTAATTCAGTCAACCCTTGAAGCCATCTGCACAAGGAAGTAAATAATAATATACTGGTTTAGTTGTGGCAAATTGCTATGAGCTCATCATTTACCTGTAGAGCTAAATATTATAACCAGCAATTCAAAGTTTTGAATAGGGTAAAAAAAAGGCAGAAGCTGCCTGGAGCTTAGCAAAACCCTTTATGATGATTTCTCTGGCATCTTCTGTAATCATTGACACCCCAATCAGAGAATAAAGCTATTTGCTTTTCCCGGTGGTCAAAGAAGAACATTTAACTAACCACAGATAAAAGGCTAAGCCATTTACAAACGTCCTGCCAGCACCATAACCTATTTCCAGTAGCTATTAAAAGCTAATCAGATGCTTCAGGAATCAGCTGCTGCAGCTTTGTTCATGCCACAGAAATAAGTATAACATTCTCCCCGGTAAATGTGAGGAGCTATTAAAATTGCACCAATCTTAAATGGTGCCTCTGAAGTCAGTAAGGTCTAACTAACCTCTGCTATCCAAACCCAAATGAAAGAGCTTCTTGGTTGCCATCTTCAATAGTAAGGCTATGTAATAAATAGTAGGCCACATTTTTCACAATGTAGTATACAACGTGTATTAATTAAATAATATTATACAGCGTGTCAAGGTTCGAAAAAGAAGCAGTTGTCAGCTTGCTCTAGTTTCTTTTTAGTAAGTGCTCTGTAACATGTTATAGCACACAATAATGTGAGCTACCAAATGCAGCAACAAAAACAAAAAAACACAGTGACTTCTTTACTAAACTACTCTCGAACCAGAACTGCAATAAAGATCAGCACTAAGTCACTTTCCCCGTTACGAAAGACGGCCCTCTGCAAGGAAGTGCTGCTTTCATCGAAAAAAGGAAAGAAATACTTTTATACCATACAGAAAAGGGAATTTAAGAAATTGTCCGTGCATATGGTGGAATTTCTTATTTTATATATAAAACAGTAAAAGAAAATACATGTAAGTAATGTACCTACTGGAAGTTTATAAAGAAATATACAGAAAACAAAATAGCAAGTAGACAGACAAAATGACAGAATAAAAAATGTTATGAAATAAATCTGGATTATAAACACAAAGCAAATAATTTTATACCCCTGCAAAACAATTCCTTTATCTAGTTTATATCTATACCAAGATAATACAGTTCTTGTTGGAATTACACAAAGGGAATTTTCTTAAATATAACTCTTATACTGCTATTGTTTCTTGAAATAGGAATCGTGACAGTTCTGAGCTGATTCATTCCTTCATAAAGTATTCTGCTATGTTTTAACAAAATCCCAGGAAAAAAAAAAAAAAAAAAAAAAAAACTATTATTTTAATCATAATTTCTACAAAATATTTTAGTTCTCTGTAGTTCAGGTGCAACTAACATCTCAGGAAAGTTTGTTGTTGTTTGTAAATATTTTAATATAGAGTGAGGAAAACACAAATAAATACAGATACTGTCAGAACCCTTGCTATAGAAGCTGTTTACTTCTGAATAACAGTAACAACATTGACTGAGTGAAAAGTGTAACAGAAAGGGGAAAAAAAAGTTTAGTTACAAATATCATTAATTTACTCTGTTCCGTTAGGAAAAAAATAATTCAGTACTGTAGCACAAGCCAAATAATACATCTGAGGAAAAAAGTATTTGTTCTCTAACATTGATTTTCTATACTTTTAATCCTTTTACTTCTATATAATATTTCTAATAATATGAAAGTATTTGTTCTACAGAGCTCTGGGATTGTCCTTAAGAGAGTTAAGCTACCATCTACACTACGAGGCACCAGAGAGTGTTGAAAGGACCCTGAAATGCTTTAAGGGAAAAAAAAGGTACTGCTTTTATATGAATGTCTCCCTAACTTAAAACAAAATAAACAAAAAAAGCGCTGGGGAAAAAAAATGTTTTACTCAAGACAATCTCAGAAAGAGCAGAAAGTCTTCTATTTTTGAACACCATCAATTAACTAATTCTCAAATGTCCCCAGTTTTCCTGTTTAGACGTTTCATAAACATAGCTCCATGGTATTTCACAGAAAGCCTCGCTCATACGTAACAGTCATAATATTACAGAAAGAAAGAAAAAAGTTAAAATCTGAACTACAGCAACACTTTAAATAGAATAATTTATGCATGAATAATTCCCAGTGACACCATCTTCAAAACACTGAGAAAAAAAAAATGCTAACTAAATCGGTATGTTACACTGATGTTTTTATTGGAATTGCACAGTCTGTAGGAGACCTCCACAATGCACACAGTCATTAAAAAATGAAATTCTAACTTTAATCTAAAGCCAACAACAACAAACTTCTTGATATCATATTAATAACCACCTCTGCATGTCTGGAACTGACTGGTCCTATTTATCCAATATGCACAAATAATAACAATATAATCCACGTGGCATGAATTCACAGATACAAAATAAGAAAAAGCAAGTAAATGGAATTCTCATAACAGTTATTGACAACCCTACTGTTGTGAAAGAATAATAATTAAAAAAAACTGATGCTAACTCTATTTACCATGTCATTCAATGACAGCATTATAATAATAAATAATACTAAATAAAAATTTAGTACCAAAAGTGTTTTGACTTCAGACATACTGAAAGTTACACAGTAGTCATCTGCAAGCACATCCCAGTTCTTAAGCATTGCAGCGCTAATGTTTTACTTTCTGCTCGGAAAGGTAATCCTCTGACAGAACAGCAGGAATAAGTTTAGCTATGTACAAATATGCTAGGAACAGATGATTTATTAATACACATATGAAATCCATATTAATACACGTGATGTGACATAGTTAAAATAGCATGTAAATAAATGTTTAAGCTAAAACTCAAGAAAATACGTCAGTACACTCACCAGTAAAGGTCTCTGAAGATCTACAGTGGACGTAGCCTGTTGGCAGATGACCACCTTCCTGAAAATTAGGGTTCTTTGCCATTCTGAACAACTGACAGATTGAACACCAGGCTCATAGAAATGCTGTTCAGGTACATCCAGCTGAATACCATATTCCTGAAACAACGCATTAAATATATACCATTAAAAACAGGTGGCACGCAGCTAGAGCAGAGATCGATTGAAATGCTTGTTTCTCAGTTAAAAATTTTGTGGAAATAAATTTTAAGAATCCCTCCATTCTATGGGAAGTCTTCTAATAACATTATATTGTAATGTTAGAATTGTTTTTTTAGCAGTCATCATTTAATTTTGATCATTTTTTTAACTGTCAAAAAAAAAGGTAAGAATTGTCATTAATTTATTGTAAGGCAAAAAATATTTCACCGAGGCTCTTGCTAAAACATCGGCATCCCTGAGCACACTGTCCTACCACGTGGGTGTCCTAATTAAACCACATCTATACAAACCATATCACGCACATTTCACTCCCTACACATCCAAATCTCTGTAAGCAGTCTTGCTTAGCCTAAGGTGGTGGGCGGGTATTGCTTTTTTTGTTGGTTGGTTGGTGTTTTACACTATTTTTGGCAGTTGCAGATCCTTCTCCTGAGCAAGTCTTTATTCTTATAAACAGGAAAACAAAACTGTGCAATGAGGAAATAAGCAAATGAAGCCTGTATATTTCTGTAAACAAAACTGACACAATGTTTTTATCTCAGCAGTATGAACTATTGCTGTTATTCTCATACCTGCCAGCAGGAAAGATGAACTGTATTTAAATTACTGCCTTGACCTATGAATTCTCACATAAAAGACACCAATATTCTCTAAAGCATGTGTTTAAGGGAACAAGGGAGGAGAAGGAAGAAAAAATATGTTTAGGTAGTCTCTTGAACACTAAAGTAACTCCGCCGCCATCCTGCAAGTTCAAAATAGGTATGACAAAGAAAGCCTCCTATTTTTGGAGGATAACAAGGCTATGTAAATATTTATTCCCATAAGTATGGTGTTATTACATTGGCTTGTATTGTCAAAACGTATTCAAAAGCAGAGTATGAAAACTGGGGAGTTAAAAAGGTAAATATCGAGGAACTATCTCTGACAGAACAGCACAGTTTGTGCACCTGAGTTGCAGACTTGTAAGAAGTGACATATCAAACGCATCTGTGCTGAGGGAAGGCTCAGGTTAAACCTTAAAACACACACTAAAAAATGAAGGGATGCCAGCACAGGGCTTTGGGGAGGCTCTGTGTGCGTGCAGCCTGCACACAGAAAAACACCCAGACGGCTTTATTTCCTTTTAACGTGATAACATGACAGCAACTTTCAGCGAGAGGCAATATCGCAGCAGCGCCTAACTCGCACCAGGATCACGACCCCAGCAGGACCTGGCGGCCGTGCCTAAATAAACTGACCTAATTACCAAAGGGGGGAAATAAAAAGCCAGAGCGGAGCCCCACGAGCCACATGCAGGCTGGGGAGCGCGGCAGGCCCCGCTGGGGGCACGGCCCCGGCGCTCCGCACGCAGGAGACGCCCCCAGGCCCCGACCGCCCCGGGTCGGGTCCGGTCCGGTCCGGCCCGGCCCGGCCCGGCCCGGCCCCGCCGCCCCCCCGTCTCGGGACTCACCGGCCCCGGCGCCGAGCGGGCCTCCACCCCGCCGCCGTCGTGACGCCACCGGGCGCCCTGACGTCACTTAGCAACAGCCGCCGGCCGCCTGCGTGCTGAGGCGGGGCCGCACGCTCAGGCCGCTCGCGGGGCGCCTGCGCGGGGCCCGCCCGCCGCCGGGGCAGGGGGAGGAGATCTCGGGAGCCCCTGGGCCCCGTCAGGGCACCGCCGGGGCGGTCGGGCTGCGCTCCGCCGCGTGAAGCCCCCAGCAGTTTAATTCCACGCTTTGTTTCGTAAAAGATTTACCTTGGAAGATGTAAGAATGCCGCAGTCTGACAACCCCAAACGGTTTCAGAAGATTTCACGTTTAAAATATTCACGTTGATTGCTTTAAGCCTGCCCCTGGCATTAACGCATACCTCTTGGCTTTCATAACTGACACTACTGCTTTTAAGTAGTTCACAACGTGTCAAGAAGCAGCCTGTTTTTCTAATAAAAAATATACCTTGCTCACTTCGTGATGTTTCTGCAACTACATTGATTTTCGTGCTTTCCTCTATTGTCGCATTGTTTACATTGACACACATAAAAATCAAACTCAAGGGTCATTCCAACATTGGCAGCCACATTTAAATCGGGCTTTAAGCGCTAAGCAGAGAACTTTCGACACAGCCTACTGCTTCTCGTGTAGTTACCACTGAGCTACATGTGCACACCCTTGGACTTATTCACACAACTCACAGACTCTCCCGCTTTTAATTACCAAATTCCATACAGTTTCGTCAATAGCATTTCCAGTCACACCTGCACTTTGAACTGTAATGACACAAGTCTGAGTGAAATACTTTATGTAGATAAACTACAAGCATGTAACTCCCAAGTTACATGTTTGTAAAATTTGGGGATTTTCCTTGCCCAGACCTTTTTCGCAAAGCTTTAGATGTTATATCTGTATTGATTAAAATAAAACTAGTTTTAGATAACTTCACTTAGACTACTATTAGCCTATTTTTTTCTACTCACCATCTAAAGCAAGATTCCGGATGGTAAGGAAATGCAGTTAGCCCTTGTGCTTCAAGTGAATTTTACTTTTTTTAAGGTCCTATTTCAGCACACCAGCATGAGAAGGTACATACATGAGAAAGTTTAACCATCAAAACATACATAAGCTGCAGACAAGTGAGTGCTTTGTCTCATGTCATTGCTGTAGCTCTCTTCCTTCTTGGCACTATTCTCATCCAACTGGCTACTAACTTCAAAAGACACTCTATCATACTAAAACTATACTACCATAGTCTTCAAATTAAGAATTCTCTTAATTGCTGCTGTAAGGTATTCTGCAATATCATGTACCTTTTTATTTTTAAAAGGAGGGTGAGGTTTCCTGAGTCACCAGAGCCAACCTAAATTTCTGCTAAAATGAACAGCTCAATTTAATTGTTGCGGAAACTACAGAGCCTTGACCTGGCTTCTCATTTCTGCTTAATAAACTTGGTATAAAATTAACCCAGCATTTAAGAACATCAGTGCTAATTTATTAAGCTGAAGTAGCCTGCCTGGGGCTGAGCACACCACCAGACATACCATGTTTGTGAGGAAGATGACTGAGATCATGTGGTGATAGCTTTTAAGACAGCTCAGTTTCTACGATCTCATTGTAAACAATGGTAACTACACCATCCCCATCAGAAGGGCCTAACATACAAGAAAGTGATCAACCACACTGAAATAAAACAGGAAACAGGCTGGGTATTACCTCTGGAAATAAAGGATAAGCATGAGCTGTTTACTGTTGCAGAAAACTACTTGGCAAACATCCAAGGAGGATTTATGAATGACACTTTTAGGGCACTACCTACAGTGCCCTATCTGCTTAAGTAGAGACCACTCAAAAAATACCACACAAAGGAGAATTTGAAGTATTGGGGTTTGCTTTATAAAATATAGGAAACATCTTTAGAGATGCTGTGTCTACTTTCCAGTAAGTTTGTGGGTTTTTTGTACATCTGTAGAGGGACATTATGCAGGGCAATACATTTCACATTCTATTTTCCAAAAGCTATTAAAACTCAGATGAAGCATATAATGTATCTTACTCATTTGCAAAGGAAAACAAAATACCATAGACTAATCTTGGACAATAATGCTTAACATTTGTCATTAATATCTATATTAGCGTAGTAGAAATCAAATGCAATACCTTCTATATTTTTTAACTTAAAAGCCAGGGAGTTAGTGAGTTATTAACAACTCTGCACATTGCCATTATCCTGCTAATCAAGTCGTACAAGTTATCTTCTTCATTGCTGTACTCCCAATTATTCTTTTATAACCAAGTTTCTTCTCCCCCTCCCCCAAAAAAATCCATAAACCAAAAGTAGCTTTTTGTTTATCTATGATTCAACAACTACCAAAGTAACATTTCATACTGCTTTAAAAATTATTCTGTTGTTTTCATCAATGCTTTATATTTGGAAGTGAACGGCGATGCCACTGCACAACTGAAGACTTAGTAGGAGCTAAATGCGACTTAAACCACAGTAAGTGGAATGCAGAGGGATTTTTTTGGTTTTGTTAACAGGATTTCAAAACTTGGCATGTTTTGCACTACTCATACCAGGCGAACAGTGTAAAGTGAAATGATTTGTGTAACAGAGGTAAATGCTACATTTTCCTGCTACTTACAAGTATAATTTCAGTAACCATCACTCATTTAGATAGGGCAATCAAAATGCCTACTTGTAGGAAATCATTTAAGGTACTCTTCTTTATTACACTCCTAATACAGGTCTGTACAGAGCATGTAAAAAGAATATAACCCTAGACTTGCATCAAAACAAAAACTATGAGCAAGATCGTCCTAGTGTTAGAAGAGACAAGAAGGACAACTGTCAGTTACCAACTGTGAGACCTCTTACATTGTCTCCCAGTCACCAGCCAGAAGTTTAAATACAGAATTCTTTCTGGTGGACTAAACTACAAAAGTTTCTTGTTCCAGGCAACACTGCTTAACGGTGCTCATTAAAAGACTTTTCCTTCGCATAATGTAGTATTAAAACTTTCATAAACATGCTACTACTCAAGCAAAAAGTTAGTTTGATACTTTATTTTCTAGCATACAAGATAGGGCATGAAGCCTTCAGGATCCTTTGACTTCATTAAACAAATTTATTAAAGTTTATTTTTCTCCTCATTGAAGTTCACCAGCAGCAATGCAGGATTTTATATATATCTTTTTTGCTTTTAGTTTAAATCTGAAGAGTGTAAAGTGAAGTGAGTTTCTGGTGATCTATCTTACAAGTGTTTAGTTAAATATTAACATAATCTATGTTCAAGAGCAGAGTATGTATTAGTGCTCTTCCAAAAGACAGAGATTCCTCATTGGAAGCAAATTGCAGGAGCATCACAGGAAAATGAAAGGGAATTAAAGTACATTGAGGTCCCAGGGGACAGTTTTAGAGGAGACTCTGAGCATAGTTGATTCCTCTCCATTAAGTGAGAAATTCCACAAATGCTGTTTCAGATTTTCTTCAGGGAACTGAAAGCGTGCATCTAAGTGAGAGTCACCATGTGTTTAGGATTCAGAATTTCAATCCAGTAGCCATCAGGATCTTGAACAAACGCAAGTCCTTTCATTTTACCTATTTAGGCAAAAAAAAAAAAAGAAACAAGATAAGAGTAAGACTATATGACTAAGTCTTAACAAATTCAACAACTTTCACATTTTTTCTTTTTGTATTGGTTCAAATTTAAACAGCTAATACTGATTAAAAACTCATTTGGATGGTTTCAGAAAGATCTTTATGTGCTAGGTTGTCAATCTGACACTCAATAAAGCTGTAGTTTAAAGTCACCTTGAAATCCTATCTTTTTGTTGATTTAAATCAAGGTTTTTGCCCCTGTAAGTGTTCCTCTTTTCCTGAATTCCTTGCCCATGTAAGTGTTCATATTTTCCTGAATTTATCAGGAAAACATTTTTATGCTCTGGGATGTTTTGATACATTTTCCTGAACTGTCTTTGCTAGTAAAAAAAAAAAAAAAAAATCCTCTGCTCCTCTGCCCTGCATTTTTCCCATGCCTGACTCAACACTGAAGTTTTATACAGTACTGTTTTTAGTTGTTTGTTCCCCACACCTGACCCGGTTTACAGTACCCACTCGCACCACAAGATAAGACAAATGCAGTACAGTTTTAAACTGTTGGAAAAAAATGCTACTGAAAGTAACAGGGTCCCCAAAATCGTTCTTCAACAGTGAATCAGGATAGCACAGCTTAACACGTTAAAGTGTTAAGTACCTAATTTTAATTATACTTTCCTCTATTACCCTGTTTACTGTAACAGAACCAACCTAATTCCTATCACATTGTAGTCAGAAAAACTTCTGAGAACAGTAGTTTTTGATTCAGTAACATAGTTAAAAAATGGCATTAACTCTCTCAGCCTGCACCATAAACAGTGAATGTGAAGCCCCAAACCTCTTCCTCCTCTTTGGCACTTACTGCATCAATTTTAATTTTTAATGTTAAAAACAGCTTTTGCTCCCCCCCCCCCCCCCCATGCTTAGCTGATTCCAGGAGTTCACTCCACTCACAGTCTAAGTTCCTTCTACATTCTTAGAGCTGTGAAGTGATAGAATTGAAGTAAGGAGCTCAAATATCAACCCTCTCAGGGTTTATCAGGTGCTGAACAAGTTAGGGCTCTGAAACGCTAAAATCCTATCAATATTGAGTTCAAATTTTAAAACAAAAAAATCTGTATTCAAGTTATGGTTACTACAGACAGACACAGAACAACATGCGAGAACACAAACAGTATAATTCTGCACTGACAGTTTTGCCCATTGTGTAAGAGAGAACATGGATAATTGGTTCTAGTACATTTTAAAGGAATGACAGCTACTGAAACATATTGAGCTTTCCAGGAGGCAAAACTACCAGACAGTATTTTAAGAACAAGGAACAACAACAAAATTACTTGCATTCCTGATTACGTCTTACCATCATCCGGTTTCTTCACGAATTTCACTCCTAATTCTTCAAACCTCTTACAAGCCTTATTGACATCAGGGACAGCAATTCCAATGTGCCCTGTCAAATGGGGTAAGAAGAGTCAGGTACACTAAGTATTGCTGGGTGTTTGAAAAAAAAAGTTTGCTCAGCATTTCATCTTGTGCAAAAAGTTCACATGAGATGTGACGTACCTAAGGAAATGATTGCTTCCAGAAAGAAGAACATTTAAAATTTTAACAATATTCTCCTTCAGAAAATGAGCTTTTTGACAATGCTTTTAAAATAGGAACTTTAAAATAGCTCATGTTATTTAGATGAGAATGTTATCTAGAGTAGGAAAGAAATAGGATACTCAAGCTATTTTATCTGTATTGCTTTTCAAGAAGGCAACCACATAACAGGATTTTGTTGCCTTTGCTCATTTCAACAGTACAAGGCATTTATCATTAATGCTGTATTTGTAGAGACTAACAGTAGCACCATGGAAGGCCTGAATTTACAAATCAATTGAGAAGCTTTAAATGTCAAGGGGCTAGATTGAGTATGAGACTTATTTCACAAGCCAGTGACCTTTCAAGTGCTCAAAATAAAGTCAAGCCATATGGATACTGCCCTCAGTGCTACAGATAAATAGAATTCTCCTTTTAATTCAAAAAGGGTGACCAGTGCACTACAAAACAGAAATATGAGTTGAAATCAGTCTGAACATCACAAACCAATATGCAGGAGCAATTATTGCACTTCATTGAGTAGTTGCTATTAACATGTTTGCTTGCCAAAAGGTTAGACATATAAAAAGTCTAACTGCGGCTCATTATGAAAATACGTAAACATGTTTCAGAGAAATCTTTCACAGTATATCTTGCTTCTTCCAGCATGTAAAGGACAGGGATACAAGTTTCCTTCTTTCCCACTGGAAAAGTATTCTCATCCACACAAGTTTAAAATATTTTCAATTTCTCACAAAAACAAAGCCTATAGCATATACATACTTTTTGCACTTAAGTTATATAGATGTTTACTTAAAAAAAAAAAACAAACATTGAAATGCCATTCTTCCCCAATACACAAAAGTGTAATCATAATAAAACATAAAAACTACATGCACTAAACAAAAGACCTACCAAATCCTCGAGGATCTGAATTACCATTGTGATAGGACTGATTTTCATCATTTTCAGTGCCCCAGTTGCTGTAAGAAGTAATTATTACACATTGAACAAGAGCATTGAAATCAACAAGTCCTGAATGTTAAGTTTCCTTGGGAAATTGTTTCTTCTAAAAACCAGAAAATTTCAATTGCTGGCTGCATTCATTAAACTATCAAGATTTTCCCAAATCACAGGTCCTCGGGAGTCTTCAAAGCAGACAAAGGGCTAACTCAGTCAAGTTCATACCCTTCACTAATATTCAGGTTCTACGTTTGAATGAGTCTGAGAGACACTCCTATCTCATTCCAATTACAAAGGAGAGCAAGTCTCCCTGCACTTCCATGCAATCATTAGTAGCATTAACAAAACTGTCCTGTTCATGTAAAGCTGTTTTTTTGTTTGTTTTTGACTTAATACCTCTTTTGATTAGATTTCAGAAGCAATACTTACCCGACTATTGGGATGCTTCAGGAAATCCCAGAGGTTCTAACCACATCATTTTTCCTTAATTCCACAGTATCCCTCCCCAGACAGTATGCATATTCAAAGAGCCAGCAAATATTATTTCATACTTATATACCACTACTCACCCAGCAGTTTGAAAGAGCTCTATAAAGAGGAAGATTACTATAAAGAGGAAGATTAAGCTTGCCAAGTATCTAAGATCTCAGCTGTATTTTAAGGCTATATTACAGTGAAGATGTTTCTACAGTAGTTACTACATTTTTATTCAATCCAACAGGACTTACAATCATCTGCTTCTATTTAATCACCATTACTTAAATGTCATATCTCATTGTATTAATACTTACTGTGTCAGTTCAAGTGTAGCTTTTCTAGAGAAGGTCCAAGCTGTTCTCTCAGTTTTATCTTTTGGGATATCATTTTTATCTTCATATCCCAGGAAAAACAGTGAGAACTTCATAGTAGGAAAGTCAAATTTTTGAAGCAGCCTAAATGGAAAAAAAATATTTTGAAATAGTAACTAAAAAAGATAATCAGGTGGCCTGCAAATAAACCAATATTCTTCCCTCACGGAAGAATTACTGCCTTGATTTTTGTCTGACTGCAATCCACATCTTAAAATAGCTCTGTTTTGAACTATCAAGTAGAAACATTCCAGAACACATCATAAATTTACAAAAACTAGAAGAAACAGATGCTTAAAAGCCAAACCATCAGTAACTGGATAGCAAAGTCAATACAAAGGCTTAAGTCTGAGGCTGCCGCTGTTACTGGTATGTATTACCTCAGGAAGATCCTTATGTTTATCCACTTTACAGTATCACCAAGGAATAAAAACCATTTTACTTTGAAATTTACTCATGCCATGGAACTTGCTAGCATCAGACCAAGTTGACAAACACAGGCAAATAAAAAAATAAACACACAGATGAAATATTTTTACTATTTCCACAGATTGGTATAGCCATAAAAGCCATTTCAGATGTGATAATTTAATCAACTACAAAATACCTGAGGTCAGAAAAAGCTGCTTATAAAGTTTATCCCATTGCTAAAAGCAAGAATTCACTCGCTTTACTGTGACATATTTAATACATATACATCATTGTTCTATAGAAAATTACACAAGATAACAGACTGCTAAGTGATCTCATATGATGTGTAGAAAGTGTTGTAAGCTTCAGAGAACTTCAGACAAGTCTCTGCTATTTTTACTTCATTCCTAGAAATGTGGCATACTTCAGACTGTTTTTACATAGGAAGTTTCATCAGAACAAGCAAGGATGCAAAACACATCTAATTTATTTTTCAGCTTACCATTTAATTACTTTTTAATTTCAGTCACACACCTCTTCACTAAAGTAGAAACATTTTATTTTGCCTTAGACTGGACTTATTTCACGATGTTTAAAAATATACTAGAATATTGTTTTAAAACAAACTCTTTTCATATGTCAAGAATGTGCAGTCTTAGCACAAACACCTTAGGCTACTGCAGGGCATCTGCCTCCTCTCAGCCTTCTCCAAAAGGAGTTTGAACCTTGTCATTAGTTTGTGTTGTCTTGGTCTCTTATGCCCAGATGTGGTCATCAGCCACCTTTGAGAACTAGCAGAAAGTTTTAAGATTTATAGCAATGCCTCCTGGTTATAAGCTCTGCCATAGAAGTTACCAGTGAACTGCAGGATCAGTGAGGAGTTAGTAAGCAAATAGTATACTGATAATTAATGACCTACTTAAGGAAAAAAAGAATCTAGCCAACACCAATTTTAGCTCATTAGCAACTTAGGCATTAATTGTGCTGTGGAAATTCTTGGAGATTGCCAGACTATCTTAATTGGCATTAGCTGATAGGCCAGCACTGTTAATGTAGTTAAATCAATTAGTATAATTACATCAAAATAGCAAAAACTTGTATTTTCAAAAGAATAGCATGAACAACCAAATTATTGTAGAATACAACTTCCACTCACGTCATTCCAAGAATTCTTGTATAAAAATCCAGCGACTTCTTAGGATCCTTTACTCTTAACATTGTCTGCTGAAACAAAAAGTCCTGTGGGGGAAAATAATAAGACTTTGTTAATATATCAAACAAATACGTGTTAACAAAGAAGTCAGTTAACAATGAAACTAAAAAGAGCAGGTATAGAAGTAACAAATACAGTATTACATCCAGTTTAAATAAAATCATTGCTCTTGATGCTACCAATGCATCTTTGTATTAAATAACCATATCTTTGTAACATAAAAAAAAAAAAATTGCACAAAACTGCAGGTATCATAAATCAGAAATATCAGACATTTGTAGCATTATTTTTATTTTTAATGGAGCTGTACTACATGTTTTGCCCTGCGTGCAGGTATGTGAGCGATTGATACTGGGTCTCACTGCATACAAAGACAGAACTTAATTAAAGCTAAACTGCTGAGCTCGTTATTTCATTGCACAGTTGCTGAATCTCTGTCAAGCACGACGATATTTTGGCCTACCAGCCCGTCGAGGTATTTCCTCAAGCCACAGCCTGACTGTACATACCCAGGGCTACTGAATAGCTAGGTGGATGAAAAGCAAGTTCGATACTTTCGACGCGTATTCCAAGCAAGGGACAGACTTAAAAAAAAAAAAAAAAAAAAAAAAAAGTTTAAATACCACTACCTATTTCCCCTAATGAAACAGCCGCCAATTCTCTCCCTTCCCGTCCCCGTGCCGCCCCCCGCCCGGCAAAGGGGGGGGACACGGCCACTACCACAACCCCGAGGCGCCCCCACACACGCCCCCGCCGCCCACCCCACCTTGGTGCTGGGATCCGGCTCGGAGCAGGCGCCATAGGCAGCCTCATCAGTGAGGCCGCACGCCTCTGCCGGGGCCGCCATTTTACGGAGCTGGGAGAAGGGGAGGAGAGGAGAGGATGGAGGCGGCCCGGGGGAGGCAGCGCTCCGCCCCGGGGGGGTGGTGAGGCAGCAGCCGCCCTCGGCTTCGTGCTACGGGGGTGTCCGTGAAAGGAGGGCGAGCAGGGCTTTCTCCTGCCTTATTTATTTGTTTGTTTCTTTGTTTATATTAATATTTTTTAACGTTTTTTTTTAAATGCTAGTCAAATTTAACCTGCAGCATGCGGCAGGTTAATTACCCCAAATACGGAGGCACGGGTGATCTGCATGACTGTGAAGGAGCACCCCTCTTTGGATCGCAGGCAGAGGGTACCATAAAAGCCCCTGAGCAGGCTTACATATATAACTCCAATAAGCAGCGCTTTATTTTGTAAATCCCTCCAACTGATGGCACGTTAAGGTGGCTTGAAAATCTGTCTTTATGCCTTTAGACTATGAGCTTACAAATGTGTGGTTTACATATTTTAGTAGTTACAGATGGCAGTTTCTGCCTTTACTGACAGAAGCTAAGGGAACATTTTGGATAACAGTTGCTACAGTTTAGAGTTACGCAGTGCCACTTTGGGCTAACCTGTTATTTCAGTTGTAAAAGATACGAATACTCCATCTTTCAAAGCTAAGAATGAAAAACAGTTTATTGTTTTCCTGTACTGAATATTCAACATAAGCTTACAGTTGTAATGAAGAAGAAACAAACAAACACACATGGCAGCACAGAAATTTTGTGTAAATCTTGTTACGTTTCTTGAGTTCAGAAAGTACATGTAGTGCATATGAAACAAATCCCTGATTTATATCAAGGTATGCAAGTCCCTTTGCAGAGGCCTTCAGTGCTCCCCATGACCCTTAAGGAAGAAAAAAGGTTTAGCTCCCGGGAGCTGAGGCGCAGCTGGGGGCCCCTGGCAGGCCCTGGCGGCTGGAACCGAGCCGAGCCGAGCCCTCAGCGGTTACAGATGCCCGGTAACGGCCGGCCCCATAACGGCCGGCCCCACAGAACCGCCGCGTTGCGCAGTACCGGCACAGAGGCTGGCAACAGCAGACCGGGACGGAGGGAGCCCGCCGCGACAGGGTGGTTGTGCTGCCAGGGGGTCGCTCTCTCGGTCCCTGCGCTGTGAGGTATAGTTGGTGACAGGCTGGTGAGGTTCTGCCTGCATCTCTCTGCTGAAGCAGAAGTGCTTGTTTAGGCACCTCAGCTTGTTGGGAAAGAGACAGAGATCAGGATCCCTGCTCCTCTGCACCTGGGAGTCATCTTCTCCTTCCTTCCCTCACCCTCTCATCCCTGCACCTTCTCAGATGTGCTCCTCTGGAGCAATGTGGGGCTTTCCTGGCATCCCACTAACGGGTATCCCTGCTCCCAGCCTCTTGGGCTGGCTCTGTCAGCATACTTGATTGCTGAAACTGGAAGAGAATTGCCCTACTTAGGCTGGTCCCCAAGGTGAGGCTGCCCCAAGGACTGTGGAAACCTTGGCAGCTATGGAGCAGCATTGAGACTTTGTTTCTCTCTTCCTCTCCCTATGTCCTACTGTTAAATTGCTGCTGCTCTAAAGGGATCGGGAGAGAAGTTGAGAATCACTTTTCGATGGACTGGTGCTACTGGTAAACAAGGTAACACCATTTACATCTTTTTATTTTATAAAGAACTAGTGCATTGGTCAACATTTTCCGACAGATTTTATGGGAAATACATAAAAATGTATGTCGTTGATTTATTTATTTATTTTAATTGCAAAACCTGTTATGAACCAAGCATTTGGGTTGGATCTTAGCTCTAGGATTAAGAACATAAGAAAATCAGAACTACCATACTAGGTCAGGCTTATGATATTTCTCCCTGGTGTTCCCTCTCTAATAGTGGTCAGTAGTTGCTGGCTAATTTGGGAAAAAATGCAAGGACCAAGACACTGTCTCCTGATAGCCCCTTCAGATTCAGGTTTGCCTAGATTTCAGAGGCAGAGCAGTGCCTCATCTCTGAATCTCACAGTTCAGAGGAGAGGAATAAACATTTTCTGCATAAAAAGAAGAAAATTCAAATAACATTCTTCAGGCTGCTATCAAAACCAGAGAATGACTGCTATCCCTTTGCCAAAACTTTTGAGAAATACTGCCAGTGTTTTGAGAGAAATACTGCCAGTGTTTGGAATGATGTAGAATAAAGGGTACTAAATCTTGGATTTGAGTTCCAAGGAAAAGTGAAAAGAATGAATTTGTTGGTTTATGCTATACTTCAATTGTATGTAAAAGACGGTGCTGGAAACTAGGCTCGCTATTCAAACAAATTGTTTTGCATGAACAGACCCTGTAGACAAGGTTTAGGGCACCTGGAAAGGAGAAAAAGAAAGTTTGAATGTAAAAGAACATCTACTGTTATAACTCGGATAAGCAGTCAGCTGGAGTTCATGCTCTTTTCATCTGAAGATCATGATCTTCTCATGCGGAGATCTGAAAATCTCAGCCTAAGCCACCAGACAACTTGTGCGTGTATGTTTGGAGAGTAAGGGAGGATGCTGGTATACAATATAGTCTATGTTTCTAAAGAAAGCTGTGAGAACCCATCTCTCTAATCTTGAACTTTAGGGTAAAGTATCAACATCATGGTACAACTGCAAGAGGCAAAGAAATTAACATCCAACCTATTCCACCTGAGTGTCAAAGACAAAAGTGCCACTGCTGACTTTATAGATGTCCAGCCCAGTCAGATAGAGGAAAATTAAGTTATTAATAAATTTAGACTTTACATTTTAAGCTTTTGTTGTTATTTGTTTTTGTTTTCTGTTTGTTTGTTTTGTATTTTGTTGCTGTTGGCGGTTTGATTTTTTTTTTTTTTTTTTTGGTGTGTGTGTGTGTGACTTTTGTGACTTTTCCTAAGATGTTTTTTCCTAGTACTTTTACTTCAGGAAAGAGGATATTTTCTGTAAGAGGTGATTACCTGCCAAAGTGCACAGAACACTGTGCACTGTGTTGCAAAGCACTACTTTGCAAATCACGGGCAAAAATAAGGAGCTAGTAATGTAAAACCATCATTACTTTTCATGTCAGCCTAATTTTCCATTTCCTGAAGCTGGCAATGGTGTCTAAGGGCATATAACACACAGTTATACCTGTGATTGCCTGTCTAAAGTCCTTTTATGAACTACAAGGTAATTTGTGATGTTTATTTTAATTTTCATGGTAATGGTACTCTGAGTAGAATGGCCATTTCCATGTTTTTGTTTTTTGTTACCCTGGGTGTTTATATGTCTGTAAAAATTTATCCATGATGACTTCCCCGTATGGCTGAACAAGCTATTTTTAGAGGACTAAACTAGCCACAAGGTGAAGACTTCAGGTGGAGTTCTACTGATGGTTACCGTTCCTTAAAACTCGTTGTTGACTCCATGTGTAGAATTGAGGGCACTGAATAAAACAATTATCTGTGTATTTAAGAATGTTAAGATTGACCGAATGGGATTGATGGCAGCTGGTAAATGCAAGCAGATGAGCATGCTTCCTAATAGGAAAACAGGAAAAGATTATTTAGATGCTTATTTGTAGCCCTGAATTACAGGCTTGGGATTTACAAGCCAAACCTTTGTTAGGCTTATGAGGCAGTGGAATAGAAAAGGGAAGAAAATGGCAAGGACACTTTTGTATAGCAGCCAACTGCTTAGCTGTCATCCATGACTATATTTTGTTTTAGGCCATTTTAGAAATCCTCATCTAAGAATGATAAACGCGTTAATATCTTAGGCATCTGGGGTTAGTCACAGAATTAAGAGAAAGTCTGACTCCTGCACTGTGAAGATTTCTTGATGCGCTCAGTGCTCTAGGAACTTCTAATGTTCTGTGTAAAACTTTAAAAGTGTCTTTGTGCAAAGAGGTTGTCAATCACTATGTTTTTTTAGGACATTGCTGACAGCATTAGAAAACTGTGCAGTCTTGGGTGTTATTCCTCTCCTGATATGTTTTTAATTATAAAAATCTTTTTTTTTTTTTTTTTTTGTATTAATTTAAATCAAGATAAAGCTTATAGTTGTACTATGTCTCTATTTAATAAAAATGCTTCTGCTGAAAAAATACTACCCAAACCCTCCATCTTACATTATATCTGCAAACACTTGGACATGTTCAGGATATTATGCATGGTTGGGCATTTTGTTTAAAAATAACAAGTAAATCCTTATGGGAGCAATGCTTTAAGACCTGATTTTGAAGTCTCTGTGTAAGCTCTTTGCTGAGTATGTGTGTATATTTTACAACTTAAAATGTAAAATTATAAAATTTAAACAAATCATTTGTATTCTCACTTCTAGTTCTCAGTAATCAGGTAATTAGTAAAAGTATTAATAGTTTATTATTTTATTGCTATTTGCTCATCATCTTCATAATCATCATAATCATCTTCAGCATTACATTTGTAAACTATCAAAAAGCATATATAAATGCCTCTTAACAGCTCAGAGAGGACTTGATGAGACTATTAAGTTTCTATACCCGGCAAGTCAGTTTTGAGATGCTCTCATTTTCCTTTCTTTTATTCCCTGCATTCCCATTCCTCACAGTCCTCTTGAAAAGTTAGTCTTGAAAAATGTGAATTGTTATAAACACTCATTTTTTGGCATATTTCAGAATGGAAGGTGTACAAGAAGGTAATAATGAAAATTCAAACTCAGGGGAAGATGCTGGGCCTGATCCTCAGGCAGCAAAGAGTACTGGGCATAATCTCACTGTGGAAGACGCTCTGCCAGTGCCTGCTGCACCAGAAGATGCTGGAGCCAGATCTGCTCAACAAATGGCAGCCTTTTCCCCTTCCCAAGAGACTTTTTCTACTTTCAGCCGAAAGTTGTCTAAGTTTCGCCGGAGCACTAGTGGAGTTCTGTCCTTGCAAGAAGCTTTAAAAGAAAAACAGGTTTCGTATTCAAAATTAGGTCTTGAAATATGTTTCTGGTTCTTTTCACAAATAATTAAACTCAGTATAAGTAAATTGTTTCCTTTTTTGTTGTTGCTCTGTTTATATTCAGTTTTCTTATTCCAGGTAGAAAGTTAGTCTCTTCTTAGTGTTTTGTTTTAAAGTTATAGTGGAAGGAAGCAGGAGATATTAACTGAATAATTTACAATGAAGCAAAGCTGTACCCTGCTTAGTTCCTGCAAATATTTATCATTTCTACAAACTTTAGTTTGATGTTGCTAAATTTCTGTATTGATATAATAAATTGAAATATTGATTTTAGAAAAAAAACACACCGAGTGATATGGCACACAAATATCTTAAAATCTACTGTAGTATATTTCATGTTTGCTTCTCCTTGTCATATTCTCAGAGTTGACTTTGTTTTATAATAATTCTTAATAATTTGCTCTTGATAGCCTCTGAAAATTCATGTATTTTTAAAAAATTGAGTAGTTATGTATTCTTATAATACAAGACAGTAGTGTTCAGCATTTGTTGCAAGTTAAGTAGCAAGTTAGTGTTGCGATCAATTTCTGTTTTGTTTGTTTGTTTGAAAGATATATTTAATGTTTTAGGCTCGATACAAAGAAGCAAGGGAATATCGAAGAACAAAAATTGATGCTTCATATAAATACGTATTTGAAGTTCTCAGTGTCAGGCTAGGTTTAGATTTAACAACTGTGGAAGAAATGATTTTGGATTCCCCTTCGGTGAGTCTGTTCTGTATGTTTGTTGAATTTTGGTTATTAGTCAAAATACGTAGCAGATTGCCCCCTTTGATATGAAATGTTATAAATCATTTAAATTGTTTCTACCAGAAGATGTGATTAATAAGACACGCGACTCACCTAAAACGATACCTGACTAAATCATTCAGCTTAGTTTCCTGGAAGATTTTCAAATATTCCCTGGGTTTTTGATAGCGGTTTTCTCATCTTTCTTACCTCAAGGAAAACATAATTACTGCTGTTATTTTGACCCAAGAGATTCTTGTCATATCCACCAGTTCCAACAAGTTTCATCATCTCAGCCTAACATTATTATATTCTAAAAAATAATAACTTCTGTTTGTAAAGCAAGTCTTGACTGAAATGTCAAGACTACAAAAATACATGTAACTTCATAGAAACATTTTGAAAATATAGAATGTTATCTAGTAATGAGAGGAAAGATGAATACATGTCATTTATTCTATTACATTTGGAATAGACTCATTAAAAACTTCTGGTTATGATTGCTTTGGTTACTTTAAAATGTTTAAAAGAAGGAATAAAGTGAAATTGTAGTGTGAGAAGGTTGCAAGCTTGTGGGGCTTGTGAAAGCTCAGTGTTTCAAAGTGCTTGAAAAAATAGGAGCAAACAGCTAAATTTCTCTTTTAGTAGAGTATCAAAATTCAATATAAATATATGTAAACTTAGAGCCCTTGCCATCTCTGATTGCATGATTTTTTTTGTCTGTTAGAGATTTGACTTAGCATTCAAAATTCAACCAGATAGTCTCATTTGATCAAATATATCACTTGTTAGAACTTTAGCTGTTCAGTTACAAACTGAATGCATTCCTGATCAAAATCATTGCTCATTGTTTCTTTATTGATATTTATGCATCATAAAATGTTCTTAAACAGTACTTTTTTTTTTTTCCTTATGCTTACACAATATAGAGGTGCTTTAAGTTTTGTCAATCAACTAACAGTTCCTTTCTTTGCATTTGCTAAATTGGTATGTATTTTTTGATCATCCTGACTTCATATAAAATTGCTGTTCTACACTGATTAACTCAGACACATAAGAGCCTTTGGGTACTTGTAGATGGTGTTTTTTGCTGCATGCTTTTTTTTTTTTTTTTAATATTTTTCCGTAGTGCCACCATTTCAAAGCTTTTTATGGTTAAAATTTTTCTATATTTAGTTTGTTCATACACAGTTTAGGCTGATGGGACCGTGTCAACATTGTCCATTAACAATACTTAGAAAAATTCCCATATGTATACACCATTTCTTTGACATTTGTGAATTAAGTTTTATCCTTAAAACAGCAGTCTATATGGTGTATTCACATACCAAGTGTTTGTACTACATTCATTTGAACCAGAAGCTGTATTTGCAGAAGCAGTAGCCACGGGGATAGCTCACATCTTACCTCATTTATAAAATCATGCAAGCCCAAAAGTTACTGTTCACCTTTCTTTTGCTCTCAAGTTGGATTACTTTTTGCAGTAGTGAATCTTTTTCTGATTTTCTCATTGACCTTTCAGCACTTTATCAATTTATTTTATATATAATATACATATGTAACTATTTCAGGGGGAATTTTTCTTTTTTTTTTTTTTTCAGTTCTAACTCTGTTATCAACTATTGCCTATTAACCAAAGTGAAAGCACAGTGTACATTTCTTGATCTTCCTTGCCTTTAGTTCTTTTATTTTTGCATAGTGTTGTCTTCTCAAAAGAATGGGATTAAATTATGTCCATTTGGGTGTTACTTATTTTCCTACCTCAGTTCTCATTCAAATTTTATATTTGCTTATTTTGGGGTGGGTTCATGCTTCTCAAGAAATACACCGTGTCTAGAGGCTTATGCTTTGTGTTTGAACAAATGATGCACCACCAGACACAGTTGCTAGCTGATGCTTTTTTTTTGATGTGAAGGAGGTAACTACCCAGGTAGAGCTGTTTAGTTGGACAATTTGAATGCCAAGCCCCATCTTTGCGATTTCATCATCCTTGCAGATAACTACAGAGGCTGTGAAAGAAGCTAGATTTTGACCAGATCAGTACCCAGACTTACTCCACGCCCTTCTGATCTCCCCCAAGCCTTATTTCAGTGCTTTTTAGAGCTTTGTTTGTTTCCTGTGCTGAATCACATATTCACCAGGAGATCGCCTAGGACAGTTTGGAAATTCAGATTTTGGAAGCCTCAGTTATAATTTCAGGCATGTTTTTTGAAATGATAATCTATATGCAAAAAGTTTTCACTTGAAAGCTTTGCAATCCAATTTTTACTATCCAAAACGCCTTGTATAACATGACAAAATCAAAACTACTGTCCAGAGATCTGCAGGGTTTCAGAATGGTCACTTTATAGATGGGTACAGAAAGCTGATCATGGGTCACTATGGTTTCCCTCAACTGAGATAAATGTCCTTCCAGAAGTCAGCAAAGTCTTTGTCATCATGAAAAGGTTTTAGAGGAAAAGTGACCAGTTAGTATCTCTAGGGTAAAATCCTCGTGTCTGATGTTATTTCTGTTTTACAAACAAATCTTTTAAGGGAGTAGAGTTGCAACAGCAGGATATGTCAGGTCATGCAAGCCTGCTATGTATGTTGCTAAGTGTCTAGTTACTTCCAGCTGATACTTGCAGATCTCTTAGAGTAACAGAATACCGTCGAGTTTCTCTGCATTACTTGTCAAGATCATAAATATTTGTTATATGATTATCAGTAACCTGTGTATGCAGGTTCAGTAATTGAAGGAAATATTTAAATGGTCTATTATGTTTTTTTTTTTTTTTCTGTACCTTCTAATAACATTTTAGTATAAACACTAAATGCCATCAAAACTTTAAGCAGTAGCATATTCAAATGATGCTGCACATCTTAAAACCACATAAAAATAATAATATTTTGAGTAACAAGTATTCACTTTTTGATTTAACAGCTGGAAGCATTTGATTCTTTTTTTGCCAAGGGAGGAACTAAAGCACTGAAAATTTTCTATCAAGAAGGAGATGTACCAGGAATAGGTAACTTTTTAACAACATCGATACATTAAGGCAGATGTAGACCATCTATATCATATAGCATCTATTGCTAAATGTGTTTAATATTAACCAGAATAAAATCTGTTTTTCAGTTGATTGTTTTGCAGTCTTTTGCTGTAAGGACTGAAAATGTATATTGTAAATGATTGCTTTGTGAAATTGTCCAGAAAAAAAAAAAAATATATATATATATATATTTCAGTCATTCCTGAATGGAAGGCAAAAGAGAAGAGATTTTGAAATGTTAAATTGTTTTCAACTATTTCTTCCTGGAGTTTTGCCTTCAATTCATTAGAAACTTATTTTGTAAAACCTCTTTGAATGTGCATTTATTATAAACATTTGAAAATGTTTGATTTTTCAAATGCTCAGTAGAGAATTATGATTTGATGTCTAAAATGCCTAATGATTTTCTAAGCTCTGAACATGCTGTTCCCTTACCTACTTGTAAGAAACAATCAAATTGCATAGGATTATATTCACAGAGGAACTGAGACTATCTCACCCCCTTATCACCGTTTTGTATAGATGTATTATGTACACTCATCTACTGCTAACTTAGAAGATTGTTGCAGCCAATTATTCCTCACCTATTGGCCGAAATGTGTGGTAAACCTGAAGGTTGAAAATCTAATGATGAATCTTATGTTAATAGTCTGTCACATGATAGAATTCATTTTTTTTTTTCTTTTAGCATTCTGTATTAGCTTATATTCAGATACTGATATACTGAAATAATTAACAAGATGAAATATGAGCACTCAAAATGAGGAAAAAATAGAATTTGGGTTGCCAGAATAACCTTAATTATTTTTCTTTGAGTATATTGATATAATATGTTTTTGAACAGGACATTAAAAACCTATAATACTGCCTCACTTTCTTCTACCATTTGCCTGTTTTCCATACGCTGTTTTTTCTACCATTTCTGCTTCCTATCCCACTCTTCCCTAATTCCATACTACTTACCTACTCATTTTTCTCTATTTTTTCACTTGGGTATGACATCTTTGATAGAATGAATGAGAATCAGCCTGTAAGGTATCTCAGCCACCAGCAAATTACCCCAGAAAGATGGACCTGAGTAAATTCCCTTTTCAGTGTAGTATAATAAACTGAAAGTGCTTTGTGAGGCATCTTTTGTAGGCTTGGTATAGATTTTTAATTGTGTGGATAATGACAACCATGGATTCTTTTGCTTCTCTTACAAAAGAAGAAAATAAATAATTTCTTTGTTGAATTTAATTTCACTATAGTTTAAGCAGTTTACAATACCTTACTTTAAAAAAATAATAATATATAGTGATACCTGTGAAATTCTTTTCAGAATGTGGTCGGACATTTCCAGGAGCTGTAAAAGGAAGTAAAATGATGCAGTTGTACGTGGACAACACACCAGATAAATTTGTCGGGCTATGCTTATTTTTTATTCGCTTTAAGAATGACAGCCCTATAAATGCAAAAACTATACATGAGGTATTCTTTCATATCTTTTAAAAACTAAGAACTTAAGAAGTAGCTGTTCTGTTTCTTTATTTGTGTTATTGGTCTTACATACATAAAGTTACTGATTACTGCAGTTTTTGAATATTAACCTGTATCACACTCTGTGCTCCCCTTTTTTGTGGAGATACTGATGCATTCAGCGAGTACTCAGGATATCCTGTGAATTCAGTGTCTTGCAGAGCTCATGTTAAATGAGTAATCAGCATTTAGATTAGTTTCTCATTCTCCTCCTTAACATTTTTGAATAAATTAATGCCACTAAATACATTGTACACATGATCAAAATCTCTAAACTATAAGGACTCATATTTACCTAGAAGACTTTATATACAGCAAATTCCAGGAGAGAAAAAGTTTATTTGTACCTGTCTCTTTTATGTGTGAAATGCATGTTTATCCTAAGTAAATCATGTGGCATGAGGATTTCTGCTTTACAACTATATAAGACAAATTATTAGATTTGTGTGGGATTCTCATAAATTAACAAGACTTTTCTTCTTAAATTAAAGTTTTCATATACAAAATCAGAGTGCCTTTATATATAAAAAAAAATGATGATTTTATAATACTATTTACAGTCTAAGTTATTGCATCACTAATGACCATTCTGTTACAATACAGGATATATTCTTTTGTGTTTTGGATGCTACTGAAGGACTTTTATGTGGCATTAGGAATATGATAGAAAAGATTTTTCTCCCAGCTATCTTTGCAACGAATAATTGGGGTGTTTTAAGTCAGACCAAACAGGATACAAAAGACAAACAAAAATTTGTGGAAACAATTAACAGATACCTTTCATTTCTAGAAGGTAAGCTTTATATTTAGGAAATGATCAAATTAGAGAAATTCATTTAAGAATTTCCCTTTCAATGTAGTAGGACATACGTAAGCAACTTACCCCATAATTCAAGGAAAAAAATAAAATGATAATTACTTGCATAATAAGTACATGGATAGATTATTTGCTTGAGAAAATTATCTAGTGATATGTTACTTCTAAGGAGGAACATACAGGATTTAAAAGAATTTTTTGTTTTATACAACTGCAGTGGAATGGCTGCTACATTAAAACTTTGGAAGTATGTTTCTTTAATCAGTAAACTTAAATTGTTTACAGTGTGGAAACAAATTTTCAAGTTTTAATTGGTTCTGTATTGTAATCGCTGTATTTTATTTGATTGTATTTTATTTTTTCAGGGGCTATAATAAGCATTGAAGGAACTGTTCAGTTGAAACAAGTAGATCATATTAATTTTTCTAAACTCCAGTCCTTTGAGGAAGTAACAGCAGCAGCAGATAATCCTGATATGGTTCATCAGCTAGAGGAAGTACTTATGATCTGGTATAGACAAATTGAAAGAGTAAGTTGTTTTAACACATCAATCCAACATGAATGTGGATAGATACTTAGAAATGATGTATGAGACTTGCCTGAAATTATTTTAAGACTAAGACTATATATGTGCCTAAGTATGCTGATGGCTTCACTTCCATAGACAAATGAAGTTGAGAAGGCAGTCCTTTTCCTTGGGAACTGGCATTCTAGTAAGAATACAAGTTCCCGAACTGCTAATACACAAATAAGGAGGATATAATAAGGATAATAATAATTATATTAATAAAGAGGAAAGTACAGAAGGATGCAGAAGGAATAATGCTGATGTAGACTGCATATACCATATATATATGTATATACACATATATATCTATACGCACACGTGTGTAACATCACTTGTTAAGTTTCTGCTGCATTTGTGGCATGAGGTATTACTCTTGGAAAGATCTTTGACCAGGCCCAGCATGGCATTTTTCATCTGGTCTTCCTGTGCAAATCTTACGTGGTGATGTCTCAGTTAAGAAATTATTGTCTGAGATTTCCAGGATAAAGCACAGAACCCTTTGTTGAAGTACAGAATCTGTATAAACTGGGCATGTAAATAAAAATATCAATGAAATGTAAACAGAGCTGTCTGCATGTTTATCTGTATGTAGATGAGTACATTTATGACTTTTACATCTGATATGCAACGTATTTATTAAATAGTTTTTCCGTTTTTTTACAGAAGTGTTTTTGTTTGTTTGTTTTCCACCAAAACTGGATGCATTTCAAATTCTGATTACAGAAAAAAAAAAAAAAAAAAAACGACAACAACAAAAAACATAAAAATAAATAAAGGTGTATGCTGAGATCCACCCAATTTTTGACAGCAGCTGAACATAATGCAGTTGTTACCTTGACTTCAGTATAAGAATAGCATTAAGTGCCATTCTGAATTAGGATTCTTTTCCAAATCAGAACCATTTTCATGTGACAATAACATGCTTGTTCCTGTTTAGTTAGTATCCTCAGAACATTCTGTCTCTTCTTTTTTTTTATGATTTGTCTATTCTCAACAATAGATATTTTATTTTATTTTATCTTCAAATTGATGAAGGTTCTGATTGAGAGTCAACAGATGAGGAAAGAAGCTGATGATTCAGGTCCACTGACTGAACTAGAGCACTGGAAATGTATGTCTGCTAAATTTAATTTCCTTATTGAGCAGATCAAAGGACCCAACTGCAAAGCTGTCATTAATATTCTGATTGTTGCACATTCTAAACTGTTGAAGGTAATTCTTTTTTTTTTTTTTTCTTTTTTTTTTTCTTTTTATATTGGTTTTGACTATAGTGGACAAAGCTTGCAATATTTTTATTTTTATTTTTTCATTGCATTTAAGAGAGATTTCCTGAGGAGAATTAAGAGGGGGGAAAAGTTAAGTATGGTGCTAGTGCGCTTAATATATTGAGAGAATGAATAAGAAATTATTAGAGATCTAGGAAAAAAAAAAAAATCATTAATAGAAAAAATAACTTACATTGCTGTTTTTGACAGTGCCCTTAAAATTAAATTTACCAAGGTTTGCTTCTGGAACATCAGTGCAGGCTAAAATAAATAGTTCACTATATATAAAGTTTTTTCACAGTAATGGTTTTCCTCTAGATGTGGCAAGAGCTAGATGCCAGAATAACAGATGCAGCAAATGAATCAAAAGATAATGTGAAATATTTATACACGCTTGAGAAAGTTTGTCAACCACTTTATAACTATGACCTTGTAAGTATGCCTTTCATTATTTTTTAAGCATAGTTTAGATATTTACATAGAATGTCCATAAGACAAACTTCAGGGCAAAATAAGACTTCTGTGTATTTGCTTAAAAGTACTGATTTCTCTAAACATCTGTCAAACTAAGTGTTAATTTAAAACATTTTATTATGTATTACATAGTAAAATATTTTAAAATATGTATTTTATTGATTAAAAAATGCATGTGATTGCCGAGTTAGTTGTGCTGCCAATATTATTTTAAAATGAGCTGAAATATTGCACTATAAAATATGTATAATCAATCTCAAAATATATATTTAATTGAAAATTCCATATGTCAATGAATAATCACATGGCTGTAATCAAAATAAGAAAATTTCAATTATATAAAAAATGATGAAACCTAATGAGGTCACAAATGCTTCTCTCAGGGTAATACAATATTTTGGTGTTGAAAATGATATTAACTGCTTTTATTTGTAGAAGTAACAGCTAGTGAGAACTTAAATGAAAGATTGTCCATGTAAACTATTCAGCCCGAATTCAAAGTAAAATTTTAGGTTTAGTATTTAATTCTTATTGGTATAACAGGTATATGTTTCTAAAGGTTTTTGCAGAATAGGGTGGAAGGAGGAAATAGCCTCGGAAAAATGGCTTGTTCCACCTTGTTTTCCAGTCCTCTCTGTTTTGATCCTACCTGTCTCCTGTCTGCTGTCAGGGAGTGTTGCATTTCTGTTTTTCTGAATTTATGGCAGTTTAGGATCCTACTTCAAAGTTTTAACTGAAGGGAAGTAAAAAGACCGTGGTAATACATGACACAGAGATGATACTGGATGGAATAGAAGAAATGAGGACTCTAATACTAAGCAGTTTATCTTCAGTCCTTCAGTCTATCACTAGAGGGCGCCAGGTACCAGGGAATAAAAGTCATAGTCAAGTGTGGACCAGACGAGCTATTTCATAGGAATTGATACAGTACTTTTTTATCTTAAATAAATATATTTGTGGGTAGAAACCCATTAAAGAGATTGTTTATTAGTTTACTATTAGGGGATAATGAACTTAGTTCATTGTTTAATCTGGAGCACTTTGGATAAATCTGAATTTGTTTCATCTCTTGGAGCATTGTTCCAGAGACCAAGATAATTTAGGCAGGGTTTTCTGTTGTATCCAACTTAAAAAATAATAACATCCAAGCTGAATATGCTCTCTTTTAAAAAGAACTGCATTATGTATTGAATTGAATTTAATATCTGATACTTAAAATACATTAAATATTAGATTAGGCGTAGAATAGATACAGATTCGATATTTAGCGTGTGCAGAAAATATGGTATTTGGTTTACGCCTGCTGTGTCTGTCCCCAGTATTAGTGTGTTTATTTCGAGTTTGCAGGCCAAAGTTAATTCCTGGATCTTGGATTCTCTGTTAAGTATTGACAGTTAAACTTACTTGCTCTTGATGTTCTGAATTGCAGCTCTGATAAATTCCTAAAGAGGTTTTCATCTATTTTAGAGTTAAATGGCTGAGCCAGACAAAACCGAATTTTTAATTTAATCCTCTAGTATAGTGTTTGTGATATCATTGTGATGTGCCACTGGTGCTACTTCTTCAAGCCTTGGAGAAATTGTACCCCCCTGTAGGTACTGGAAGGCCACTATGAGCTCTCCCCATAGCCGCCTTTTTTCCAGGCTGAACCACCCTAACACCCTCAGCCGGTCTTCATAGGAGAGGTGCTTCAGCCCCCTGATCAACATTGTGGCCTTCCTCTGGACTTGTTTCAATACATGAATACACCACTTTTAGATGAATATACCAGGGACCTTTTAATGAATCACTTCCTTTTTAAGGAATCTATGACACGCGGAATACCGAACTTGATAAATGCTATACGGATGATTCACAGTGTTTCAAGATATTACAATACTTCTGAAAGAATGACATCATTGTTTATAAAGGTAAATATATTAAGTTTTATATTCATTATATATTTAAAAAGTATGATTTTTCTCTGAAAAAAAAGCATATTTTTTAAATTAGTAGGACACTTGCTAAAAACTGGTAAGATAGTGCCTGTCTGTAAGAGAAAGGAAGAGAAGTATGTTGATCAAGAGAGGACTGAACTTGGAGTAGAGACTTGTCTGCTGGAAGGAACTTTGTTATTCAGCAAAAATAAATTTTCTTATCTTCTTGACAAATGATCTGTTATGATCTGTTGTTCTCTAAATCACTGCATTCTCCAAAATTCTCTATTATCAGCCTTGGAGACTTAATTAAGCAGATGGCCCTCAGTCTGACTGTGTTATTCCTCAAAAGGATATGAAAGACAAAAGTTTCCTGTTTTTAGAAGCAAGTCATACTTGAAAAGTTAACTGAATCACAGGTCATAAACTCTTACACATTAAACCTTGGCTCTCATTTTCGCAAAAGGAAATGGATGTGCTATTTTACTTTCTCCCTTTTTGGAAATATGTTTGTTCTCATAATAACTCCTTTTTTATTATTTTTTTTTTTATTTTTTTTTTTTCTCTTTTTCCTCTATACATTAGGCTACCAGCTTCTGGCACTCTCTCATTCATGTTAGGTTTCTGTTAGTAGTCCATTTCTAATTCTGAAGAACAAACAAGTTATAATACTTAATTTTCACTCTAACTGAAGTTCAGAATCCTCTTAAATGTGGAGTTGTCTTAAACATAGTTTCCTAGTTTCTTTCATTCTCAATTTCAGTTTGAATGAAAAGCAGAATTCCCATAAATATGGTGTTTTCATACCTCTTTTACACTTTGGGCTATGATATTGTACAGTGTTAATGGTTATTGCCCAGCTGACAAACTTGACTTTAATCTCCTTATCTTTTCCTGTGGTTTTCAAAAAGGACCTGATGAGTGATTTTTTTCTTTTATTTTCTCTCAAAAGGACAGGATTTGGAAGAAAAGAAACAAACACACACTAGATCTAAAATTTTAAATCTGATCATTCTCCTTTGGGCAAATGAAAATGAGAAGTTAGTGCTTCATCTATGATGTTATATCACTGATTAAACTGCTTAAAAGGGTTAAAGCTAGAGATCCCACATTTTCACCTTGGGTCAGCTGTTCACACAGTATAAAACTGTTACACTTTTTGAATCCATTTGGTTTTTCTTTTAGCCTCCAGTAAGCATACAGGAGAAACTCATAGTAGACCATCATAGCTTCACTTTTTATTTATTTATTTATTTATTTATTTTTCTTTCCCAATAAAAATAGCAATTAGAACACTGCAGGATTTAGTATTAAGTTTTGTCACAATACAATTTGAACTAGAACATTAAGAAATATATGTCTTTTTCGAGGCTATGTGTATCCATGATTGAGGCTGTTTTCCATATATCAGATATTAGGTATGAATTATGCAACAATATTTGTATTTGCCTATTAAGTAGGGTGGTGTGTTTTTTTACTTCATTTTTTTTATGTTGGCACTTGATAATGTCTGTTACTTAATGGTCTAAAGTATTGAACATTTCACTGCAGACACTAGTTTACAGACAAACTGGTTACATGAAACTGTGCTATGATGTAGCAAGAAATAATTGCATTTCAAGCTAAGCATTTTTCACCAAAGCTCAGATGGATTAACTGTCCAATTTAGTGAGTGTTTCCATTTAAAGATCATCAGAGGGGATACTGGAAGTCCTACCTACAGCCTCACCAGTAATTGTGTTAGAATGTGAGGCTGCTTGCAGTGGTCCAGTTTTCAGTCTTTATTGTTAAGGATTATTAAGACATGTTTACAATACTCTCGTGTGAGTAGGAGAACTAATTTGAATTGTTCACAATATTTAACATAGAGAAAAGATTGTCTACCTGCAGCTGTTCTCTGAGATGTGTTTTATTCGTCTGCACTCATTCCTGTTCTCCTCTCTCTTTTTGTCATTACAAAACTTTGGACTTCAGTGGTTGAGAAGTAGAAGTGTATTCTCCCCTTTTCTTATTCACAGGAGACTAAGGCAAAGGCATGCTGCTAGGATAGAAAGTTCTTTAAATGGCAGCATTTAATTAAGTGTGTGTTATAAAGTGTGAAGATGACAATGTAAGTGAAGAATAGTTAGGGTTAAATAACTTCTCCCTGTTGTTGTGTGATGGGTGATATTCTGTTTTTAAGTATTGCTGTGCTTATAAATTACATGTACTCATAAATAGTTCTTGGGACTTTAGTACACTTTTGGGAAAGTTTTAAGACTTCTGTGGGATTTTTGTCCCATGTATTACTTACATTATTTAGCCACTATTATTCCCATATGTAAAATTTATTCAAACTCTGATAGTACTAATATATGCATGTGGAAATTTTGTCAGATTTTGTGAAACAGGCAAATTTCCATGTAAGCTGAGACCTATTTGTTTTCATTTGTTTGCTCTAGGTTACAAATCAAATGGTCACGACATGTAAAGCATATATTACAGATGGTGGCTTTTCTCGTGTATGGGAGCAGGAGATACCAATAGTCATTGGAAAAATTAAGGTTTGTGTTTCAGTATTTTTGTTATTTACCTGTTAAACCTTTTGATTACCTATTGATACGCACAAGGAAGTGCATGCTTTCTTGAACTTACTTGTGCGTTTCAATATGTATCAAGTATTTCACACCTCTTTGCTCATTTATTTCATGCTTCTTTAAGAATTTTCCCATTTCTTATCCCACTGACATTTGTTGAAATTAGAATGGCTTTGTTTTCATCAGTGTGGTCTGTCACTGATCTTGGAACTAGCATCTTCACCATATTTGCAAACAAGGAATTTTGTTATCCTGCATAACCCACCTTCTTCCATCTTGAGGATCTCTGATACGGTACCATTTTCCTTTACCGTAGGAATCTGGTATTTGAATAGACATCCCTATGTTTTTTACAGTAACTCCTTCCAATAACAGATTTACTTGTCCATGAAGGTTCAGCACTAAGAGTCGTCCTCTTTACCAGGTGATGGTAATATGTGAAGAACAAATTAAGCACATGGTATGTGCCATGATAAAATACCTCTAGCTGTGGGGTTACTGGTTGCCAATACTGACTCCATTTGTACCTTCTCCTTTAGAAGACCTCAGCTACTGACTTCCTACTTTACACAGAAAAGCATATGTATTGGGTTTACATGGCAAGGTTTTGGTAGTGGTGGGGAGATGAATGGGTGGCCTCTGTGAGAAGAGACCAGAAGCTGTCGTGTACTGGATAGAGCAAGTTCCAGATGGATCACAAAGGGACCTGCTACTGGCCAAAGATGAGCCAATGAGTGATACTGGTTGCACCTCTGTGATAACATATTTAAGAAAGGATTGATAACATGTGGCAGCTGTGTGAGGCAAAGGAAGAATAAATGTGAGTGAAAAAACTCTATGGACACCAAGGTCAGTGAAGAAGGAGGGAGAGGAGGTGTTCCAGGTGCCAGAGCAGAGATTTCCCTGCAGTTCATGAAGAAGACTATGGTGACGCAGATTGCTCCCTGCAGTCCATGGAAGATCAAAGTAGGGCAGATACATTGCAGATATCCACACTGCAAGTCCATGGAGGAGCCCATGTGGGACCAGGCTCCTGGCAGGAACTGCTGACCACAGGAGAAGCATGCTGGCACAGTCTGTCCCTGAAGGACTGCACCCAGTGGAATTCACCCATGCTGGAGCAGTTCTTGAACTGCAGCCAGTGAGAGGCTTACCTCTGTGCAGTTTGTGAAGGACTGTTTTCACATCGGCGAGACCCCAAAATGGAGTGGGGGAAGAGCATGAAGATGAAGACGTGGCAGAGATGAAGTGTTATGACTGTCTTTCACTTGACAGTATGTTGTATGTCAATATGCTGCAAGTGTTTGCTATGAATATTAAAAGAAAAACTTTGTAAATAAGCCATTACTGCCTGTTGACTGAAGCTAGATTCCATGATAATTACCCACTAAAGGTGGATTTGGATTCTCTAATCTCTTACACAGGAGCATACCAGAATGAGTATGATATTTATTTCTTCACTTTTTAGGAGTGCATGTTCCTATTGAAAGAATATCAGAAATGCTTTCATGAAACTAAGCAGGAGATTTTGGAAGCTCTAGGAGAAAAATCATTTGAAGTATCAGAAATGTACATTTTTGGAAAGTCTGAAGCTTTTTGTAGGAGATTAGAAAAAGTGAGTATACTGTATATGCTGTTAATGTCAGTGGAGAAATAGTGGAGAAATGCTCCAAAGAGCATTTCACAAGGTGGACTCAACTATATGTGCTCTTAATCAACCTGTGAAAGAGCTTTTTACTTTTTATTGAGAGCAACTATGCACTTCCATAGACTAAGTCGTGGCAATATTTTAGGCAATTACCTTGCAATGTCCTATTGAATTTGCCAGTTTGTCTCTGTTAATTAGGTGAATTCCCTCCATCCTAATCTAGATGTACATTATGATTGTCAAAAGTTTAAAATTATTTGAAAAATATCACACCTTATCTTATTTGAATCATAACCTAAGTCATTAAAAACTCCTGTCACTGCTGAACACAATTCTGCAGATGATTCTGCTGCTTGCTGTGGTCTTAACATTTAGCTAGCTAACTTAGCTGAAAGGATTTTAAACTAGCATTCATAGAGTTTGCACAGAGAAAATTATAGGTGCTCTTAGGCGCAGAATAAAGTCAGACAAGGGATAAGAGATAATTGGGCACTCATCACAAGGTAGGAAGTCTGATTCTTTGATGTTTTCCTTGTCAGGTGATGTATACATGCTAATCAATATGATTGTGGGTGGTTGTTTTTTTTGTTTGTTTTTGTTTTTTAATTCAGTGAAATCTTATGTTATTAGTATACGTATGTCATGTTTGAATTATTTTTCCATATTACCCTATTCAACATAACAGTCAAATACGAAAAAGAAACCCTTTTCCATCAAGAAAAATGAAGATGGCTTTACATTGTATTTTGTTGAGAACTGATGTTGAAAACTGAGCTAGCTATGCTTTGTTGAAGATATTTGACTTAAAATCTTGGAAGCAACACTTTTCTGAAAACAGTAGTTAAATTGAGGGGATTGGCTGTTGTTTAGATTATTTTCCCCTCACTTTAGTTAATACAGGAAGTACCAAATTATTTTTTGTGAGCATGAACATAACTTCTATATTTTAGATTACAGAGATGATAACTGTAGTGCAAACTTTTGGTGCACTGAGTATGTCTACTATTGAAGGGATAGATATTATGGCAATAAAATTCAAAAATATCTACCAAAACGTTCAAAAGAAACAATATGACATCCTTGATCCACGAAAAACAGATTTTGATGTAGATTTTGTGGACTTCATGGCAAAAGTTGAAGCTTTACAGGTAAGTAATAATTGCTGCATGTAACTCACTTGAGGAATGATCTCATCATTAGTTACTGTGTATCTCCCTGAATATCAGTGAAATTTTGGACTGTGAAGAGAGCACATTATTATTCTTGTACTTTCAAAAGTTATTATTATGATTTTTTTACTTAACTCTTAAATTGTTTGGCCTTGAGCTTATTTAAAGATCCCTACATTCTGGAACATATATTTTTCCAATAACATTGAAATAGTTCCCCACTTTCCTATCATTATACATACAAATTTACATATGTGCCTTAATTTAGTGGGCATTCATGTCTAACCATGGCCCTGTCTGGGAAGAGAAGCAGTTAAGTCCCACTGTGTTCCAGAGACCAAGTGGAAAAATTGGAACTCTTAATTCATAAAGCGTCTCAAGAGGATATATGTCTTCACAGCAAGTGGAACAGAAATAGTCTGTAGTTGTCTGGAGTTGTCTGTCCACTCCTTCTTCCAAAGGAAGCTGTAAGATATATCATACAGTCCTTACTGAGATTCTGTCATTTTGCAGCCAAAATGACAAAAATTCTGAGATCTAAGAGAATGATCTAGATGGAGGTAATTTATTAGGCTGGAGACACATGGTTAGATTTCACATGAATAAAGCTGCTGTTTTTAATACATTGTTTTTGCTAAATTTTCATTGTTCTTTGCTAAAATTGTTTGGCAATTTAAGAGACTGCTTGATTGACACTAGCTATTTACTATATTAAGCATAGACCAGTGAAGGTTGCTGTTTTTTGTTTGAAGCAGTAATATTTTAATAGCACTACGTTAAGAAATTATCAATGTAAAAATCTTAAAATATGACTATAAAAGCTATACTAAATTACATATCTTTTAGGTACAGATACAGACATTTATGCATACATGTTTTGGGAGAATTTTGTCTTCACAGCATGCACTCCAGTTACTTCAAAGGTATTGGCAATTAAGCTTTAAAATACTTTAAAGCAACTTGAAATTACTTATTAGCACTATTTAAATAACATGTCTAATTTTAGAAAAAAAGAGTCTAATAAGAATGTTTTCACTATTGGTGTTATGAATGATGCAATGTCTTATAGCTTTCTAATACAAATCAATATACTCTTCTGTTTCTTTATTTTATCATGGTTTATTTTGTATATACCAAAAGTTACTAAAACAAATCAAAGAAAAATATACATAAATGACGCCAGGGCATAACTTTTCAACTTGCTCAAAATAAACAACAACAACAAAAATATAACACAGATTGAGAAGCATTTCCTAGATTTGTGCTGCTTTCATTCTATATAGTTTATGTACCCAAAATGGAAGGGAGAAGAAAAAACATGTGTTTTGGAAATGTCATTATAAGTACTCATTTTTAATACAGGTTTCAAAATCTGAAAATGCCATGCCTTCAAGAAGAAATAGTACATACAGTTTCTTGTATTCTTCAGCATTATGTAGCAGAACTTGAAGCTACTAAAAAGGTATTTTATTTCTTTGTAGTAAATTCAAAACATTTTAAAATAAGAAATATTTTAATATGCATAGTTTGTATTTATTGTGCCTATTTCACAAACTGATTGTAAATGCTTAAGTTATACTTCTGATTTCCTGTTACAGGGAACACACCTGAGTGTGTAGGCAAATGATATACATGCTCTTCCAGGCAAATCTGTTATATCACAGATTTTAATTTTAAAGCAATATCTTTGCTGTTATTACTTCAGCAAGTAAATAATATGTTCTCTACACAAGTGTACATCACTTGTATATAGTTTTTGTTTTGTTATTATATGAGGCCTCTGCAGTTAATTAGCCATTTACAGGTGGCTATTATCTAAAGCTGCAACAGTAGGAAATATGCACAAAATTTCAGTAGATTGCATTTTTGTTCATTATAATGTAATTTTCTATGGTTTGTGTAGTGTACGGTGATTGTGGTGTAAATGCAAATTACCTTCTGGGCACTGTTCACATCATCTGACTTCTAAATGTTTGGAGAGGAATTCATGTAACGTGATTTTAGATGTCTGCAAAGTAAACACCTATGACTGAACTTGATATCCACACTCCCTTTCTACTCAAGAAAAAAAGTTCCTTCGGCAGTCAATTCATCTGATCTATTTCTTATGCTAACTTGGAGACTAAAATAATTCACTTGAAATGGCCATTTTTCTTCAGTGAGAATAAAGGAAATCTAGAAAACCAGACTAATTTAAATATTTTTTGAGGTGTTTAACATTGACACATTAACATTTAACATTTTGAGGTGTTTAACATTGGTCAGACAACTGACACGTTTACATGAGGGGACAAGTCTCTGTAAACTCTGTGCTTAGTAGAAGATAATAGATTCTTCCAGACAGTGACTTAAAAATGTAGCCTAACATAGCTGCTCTGAACCACTTTTGACAGTGTACTTTTCCTATCTACTAACTGTATACAACACCTCCAGAACATCCAATTGATATCTTAGTTTGATGAAGATATTTTCAGCAGCACTGACTGTTTAAGAAATCACTGCCTCCACCACTGGCTGATTTTTTTCCATTTATATATATTATATATTTATATATTTATTTATATTTATTTATATTTATTATATATAATATATTATATATATTATATTATATATATTATATAATATATATTACATAATATATATTAATATTAATATAATAATATATAATATATAATATAAATTATATATATAATATAAATTATTATAATATAACAATAATTATATATATATATAATTATATATATATATATATAATTATATATATATATAAAGAGAGAGAGAGAAAAGAGGTCATTTTTTCTGAGGGCTCTTCATCCAGTTCAGTTCTTCTGTTAAGTTTGCCATGAAGCTACTTGCATATATTTGTTGGCAGCATGCAGGAGATAGTATTAGACAGTATTAGGTATTCAGGGTAAGAAGTAGTGTCAGGAAGTGAAGAGAGTAGCGGTTGCTTAAGCAATATGTCTGTATAATCACTGCATCAATTTGGGTGCCTAAAGTTAAGTGGGTATAAATATTCTTTTATCTGTTGAAGAAGCTGTCACCAATTAACTGGCTAGATATAACAATTTATTGGATATTATTGGATTACTTTTTATCTTTTGTAAACAATTTTTAATACAAATAGCTTGCTTTAGGTGTACAAATAATTTGCCAATGCAAATTTAATATGTGATTCCAGGGCACATTTTGCTTGACTGCAATGCAGCCATTCAGTGAGCAGAGCCTCCTTTTTTCTAAGGTTGTGCACAGATAACAGCATAGATTGTGTACCAAGAAGTCTCTACATGCAGGTCAATGAGAAGTTAGTAGAAAATAGCAAATGTTAGCTGTTAGTCAGATGCATACATCTGAAAAGTATCTTGACATTTTTACTCATGTAAAATCTGTTAACAATACAGTTTAGGCCATTCCTGTGGGCAGTTCCCAAGGAGGAAAAGTGCCAGCAAGGCTTCTCAGAGTTCTTTTCTTTCAGAGAAGGTGGCTCTGCAACTTTGCTATATCAGGCTTGGCCTTGAACACTGGTTGCTCAGCTCTTAGGTTTGCAAATTGTTTAGGTGTACTCAAGGCATTGTCGTAAGTAAGCTGAACTAAGAAACAGCATAGAAAGAAGACAGGAGACAATCATAACAACGGTATCTATGGGTTCATCTCCAAAGAGTATCATGTCATCAACTATGAATTTCTTCTCT